>NC_045796.1:56966957-57267709 GCF_009873245.2 Balaenoptera musculus | reverse complement strand
ATAGAGCAAAAAAACTAATATGAATATACTTAATCATCTATGTTACAAGCCATCAACTCTAAGTCAAACCATGAACATTCCAAAATTTTAAATGGATTTTCTTTCCTTAAGGAAAGGATTATGACTAAGGGTTATGACTATTTCAAAATTATAGACAATTTAAATTTTCTTTTCACATTGATTGAATCATAATCTCTGTAATTGTTTCCTTCCAATTCTATCTATTTTATTCTTATTACACAAACAATGTAGAAATATCATCCTGGTTTTACCAGAAACATTTTGTTCAATTCACTTTCTTTTTTTAGTTGTTCTTCCTGTATTCTTCTGAGTTCTTGATTTAATTTGAGATAAATGCTTTGTGGGTTTGTTAATCATCTCCCACAACATATTTGTTAATATATACATACAGACTCATATGTGTGTATAAAATATGTATGTATGATTAAACATATATAAAAAATTGTATATGTATAAATTTACATATATAAAAAATTTGTATATATCTATTAATACCATAGCTGTGGACTTCCCTGGTGGGTCTCTTATTTTCACAATGGTTGTGTGGAGTTTGGATTGAGGGGGATAGATTGAAAGGGATGCATTTGACAGGTAACTAGGAGAATATCAATTCCCGCCATTAGGAACTAAAATGATATGCTGAAGAATAAAACTTTCCCAATTCAGATAAATAAAAGACTTACTGTAGAATCTGGCTTTAGGAATTTAAAACAGTATTCTTTCCACAATTTTGATATATTTTTATTTTTATCATTATAAGCTCAACATACTTTTCCTACAATTCTGTATATTTTATATATATTTTACCTCTTTTCCATATACCCTTCTCATCTGGTCCAAGAATTTGAGTATATCCTTTTAGCAAATGTTCTTCCCCATATCAATCCAGACTCCTCTATAAAACAAACTAGTAAAGAGCTAACCACAACATAACGTGATTAGTTCTAAATAAATGTCTGTGCATAGTACCATGGGATATTTCTTAATGGGCAAGTTTTATAATCAAAGAATCAGAAAATGAATGATCCTTATCCCCTGACCTGCTTTCAATAAGTTTTTCACTCATAGACTCTATGAATGGACATTTTAAAGAAAAAATTTGTTTGTTCATTTAGTTGAAAGAAGTATATGTATAACCATTCACATTCAGTCCTACTGTATGATTACTTAGGTAAATTAAGATGTTTGGAATTCCTTCCTATATGTAAATATTTATTGCATTTGAAGAGGTTATTTACAAATGAAATACTGTAAACAAGAAAATCTGGTGGTGCACGGTGCATATTGACAAGGAATTTTTAAAACCATATTTAATTTTTCAGAAGCTATAGTTTTAAAAGTCAATTCCCATTTTGCTTATATCAAGCTTTGCCACGTTAATGAATTGTTTATTTGCCTACTTTGTTTTTTGTGTGGGTTGCCTTACCATTTTTTTCATTTTCTAGTTCACTGAATTCTAAATAAGTTTTATGAATGTGGAAAATTCTGATGGTGTTCTGTGGATTACTGGTTCATTGTCTCCCCCCCATTAATTATATTTAATCTCTCTTGATTTTTTTAATATTCCCCAGATGAAAGACATCTTATATGCAGATTGTGATGATAATCTATAATCTTCTTAAGCATTTTACTTTTTCAGTTCATAAAGTATAAAATCACTTGCATTCTATTTTTAAAGATGAAATGCTTATCTCCACAGATTTTGAATATAAAATCATATATGCAGTCAGAAATAGGTGAATAAATAGAAGTCCATGCCTCAAGAGAAACTGAAATACTGCTCCTTTGGAGTTGACAGGTAGGTATGGCTATCTCTATTAAATAGCAACTAAATTGCCTTTCCTAGGAAGAGACATTTTTAGGATGGATTCAAACTTCTAACGAAGTACAAGCTTCTTAAAATACCGCAGCAATTCTTATAGGAATGTGTATAGTCAGTCTAAAATCACACTGACATGACTGGGGACCAATAAGCCAAACACTAATGCTGTATCTCAATTCAGGAGCTGGTGAGGGAGAGAGGGGTCAACTGGCTTTAGTTTTCAATCTTCTCATTAGCTCTGTAATGGATATTAAATTGTAAAGCAATTCTGATAAATGCATGTAATGGCACAATTTATATTTGCCTTTACTATTTCTTTTCCAGAGCCTCATTTTCACCCTCTCCATCTTCTATATCCCATTCCCCCATAGTCTGAGTAGGGATTTTCTGCCACCTTCCCTCATGTATCATCTCTCAACTATAACCAAAGTTCTCAAGTACTTTTCCTGCCCTTGAGAGTGTTAATTTATAAGTACTGTGTAGTAAAAAGGCCATGGTCTCCACATTCAAACTGCAAGTCTTTACTTCTAGCTATGTGAGTGTAGACAATTCATCTGATCTTTTGGAGCCTCAGTCTCCCCATCTGTACAGTGTGCAATCCCTTTGCAGTGACAACACATTAATGAGACGAAAAGCAAAAGAGAAGGAACTTGGCACAAAGTATTTGATATTAAGATATTTTAAGAACTAAGCCTAAATTACTTATGGATAATTTGTTTCCTGAGACTCATACTTTGATTATCTGGCTAAGAATAGAATATTATGTTTTGAGTGATTTGCCCTTGACCCACTTCAAAATTGGAAGTGCACATCTCTCTTAATTTTTTGGGTAATAGCCAAAGTAGTGACAAGAAGAAGGCATGGGAGACCCTAGGGGGTTTATGCCTATATTTTATGTTTTTGCTGGAGAATTGGTATCCCAATTAGAATTTCTAAATGTTGACTATGATGAAGTTGCAAATTTATCCACATTGTACTCAGATAAGCAAATTTAGCTTCTTTTTTTTTTTTTTTTTTTTTAAACTTTGGGTTTATTTATTTATTTATTTATGGCTGTGTTGGGTCTTCGTTTCCGTGCGAGGGCCCTCTCTAGTTGCGGCAAGCGGGGGCCACTCTTCATCGCGGTGCGTGGGCCTCTCACCATCGCGGCCTCTCCCGTTGCGGAGCACAGGCTCCAGACGCGCAGGCTCAGCAATTGTGGCTCATGGGCCTAGTCGCTCCGTGGCATGTGGGATCCTCCCAGACCAGGGCTCGAACCCGTGTCCCCTGCATTGGCAGGCAGACCCTCAACCACTGCGCCACCAGGGAAGCCCAAATTTAGCTTCTTTAACTCTTCCCGTAATTGATCTGATCCTTCTCCCTGTACCCTCTTCCCTCGACTTACAGAGAAGTGTGGTGTTAAACACACTCACACTCACATGCATGCACACTCCCCCCACACAAACATATGTACACATGCATGCCCTGAAAGTGCAGTATAACCCTATTTGATACGCTCAGAATGGCCAAATAGTTTTACCATCAGTTTATGCAATCTATTTGTTCTTGATAATTCAACATTTCAGATTCAAATCACACCTCCAGATTCTTCCCAAGACAGTATCAGTAAACGGAAGTTTGCATAATCATGTTTTGGGAAATATATGCTGGTTACTGTTCCCAGAGAAGAGATCGGGCAGAACCTGTTCCTGGGCCCAGTGCAGGTCAAGTTGATGGCTGCTGTGATCTCTTATCTGGTTTTTCAGAGGTCACTTAACCTCACCTTAGCTATGCCATGCCACCACTGCAATTCCCCTGAGGTCTGACCCCAGCTGTCTGCTCTGGAGGTTTCAGCTACAAAGTACTTTCTCTTCCACTTCCCTGAAATCCCCAGTAAACTTGCTAAACAGAACCATCAGATTCATGTGACACAAGTGCTGAAGAGACCCTCAGGCCTTCCTTCTGCCTCAACAGGTCTCAAAGCTCATTTTATTCTCATGGCGGTTACAATGTGAAAGACACAGTCTACAAGTCTAGAAGTCTTCCCACAACAGCACAAACAGAAAAGAAACAACTCCTCTGCGCTGGGCTGTCTCTTCAACCTGTTTATCACTCCTCAGGGACCCTGGGATTGTAGTTTAGCAAAAAATGAGTGGAGGTCACAGCATACCCTCTCTCTGCCTTCCTGAAAATCCCTACCCTTCGTCCCACAATCCCACTGAGTGGCAGGAGTCAGCTTTCTCCCTTCCCCTTTTGACGATCCACAGGAGCAGAAAAGATGTGCTTTCTCTTTTCCCTGTTTCCTGGTTAAGACACACATATGTCCTGTCTTTTGATTTTCTAAAATAACATTTATTCACGCTGTCACTCTCATGCCTACCAGAACGGAAACTGGATTACTAAATAGGAAGCATGAATCTGAAGGAATCTCAGAAATTAAAAAATCATTACATAACTTTTATTAATGGATTAACTATTACCTATCATCCCTTATTATATAAAAAAATATAGTAAATACTGCAGGAATTGAACCTGATTACAAAAGTAAATTTGCGTTTCATTGTTTGTGATAAATGAAGACACTTCATATTTTTGTGGCTGGGAGTAAGACTTGTATAAGATGTTGTTGTGTATGTGAATATATTATATATATATATATATTCTTTCTTTTCTTTATTCGTTATCTTTTAGTCTTCTTCCTTTCAATCTTGTATCTTGGAAAAAGGAGGTTATGTAATTTTTTTGCCTGTATGTTTGTATTTTATTTCATTTGTAGAGAAACTCTGGCACTGGATATAACATTGAAATAGTTTTACATGGTTGTTTTAGCTCTTCACAGCTTGTTATCACAGTGACCTACACTGGACAAATAGGTTTCCTCACCTGTTGTCCAGAAGCCTTTCAATCCTTATTTGAATTAACAAATTATCTCTTAAAAACAAAAAGCCTATGACTTCATCCTCAAAAAAAAAAAGTACTGCAAATGTGAAAATGTTTTAGTTATTTATTTTGCTATGGATGCTGTATGATTAAATTCTTTAGCGTTGTTAAATTTTGTCACTTCCGAGAAAAAATTAAAAAGACCTAAATGAAAGTGAGTTGGGCTCTTAGAAGTGGGCACAGATATACTGCCGGCAAACTAGTGCCAGTGAACAGGAAAGGAGAAAATGATCTTCTTTTTACACCATTTAAAAGCTATTTTTTAATGGCCAGTGAGAATGACAGCTCTTTGTACCTGATAAAATTATCTGATTAAGAATCCAGCTGCGCCTGAAAATTGTCACTTTAGTCGAGGCTGAATGCATGAGACATGTCTTATCCCCTGCTTGCACTTCATGGTTTACAATTTTATTGTTTCTTCACTTGAAATACAATCTGCCATACAGCTATTAGAGCATTACTTTTCCCAGTGCTATAATTAAGGTCTTCTCAGCACTTCTACTGTAACCCCTATTTTTCAAGGATTTTAAATGGTACTATGAAAAATTTTAAATTGGCATTTAATGTTTAAAGGGTAACTGTATATTTTTTTTCCAATTAAATTATAAAAGTAACTGGGTAATTTGGAGTGATGAAATCATTGAAAAAAAGGAGATATTTTCATGATTTTTTAAGCTACATTTTGAAGATGTGGTATATTTTAAAATGTAGCAGCACACGTATATTATAAAGGAAATTCTATGGAAGATTCAGATGTAGTAAATACAAAATTAACATGTAAATGCACAAGTCTGGTGTTCAGTTGTAGTCGACACTGTCGGTGCTGTTCCTCCCCATCCCTTTAGCCAGTGATGCTCTCATACTCTGAGTTGCTACTTCTTCCTGGAGAATAGCTCTCAACAGGCCGAGAACAGCTCTGTCTGTCTTACTGGGGAATACTAGCCTCTTCACCAAAGGAGTTAAAAAATCTGGCCCCCTGGCATTAAATGGGACAAATTTGATTTATTTTATTTTTGCTAGGTTTAGGGTTTGGACATTTTGGTCTTCTGTTTACATAGAAAAATGATGGGGATGGAGATTATGAGTTTATGTCCTGATATATACACAGCTTGAGGGTATTAAACTAGGGGATTGTGGGCAATTTCACACAAAAGACTAGGAAAGGGAAGTCCCTCAGGGGAGGAAAGAAAGTCAGACATAAAGCTGATGACTTTGGAAATTGATAAGGATTTTCTATGAACCCCCTTTTTATATTTAGAATTAACAATTTGAATGCCTCACCCCTTGTGGTAAGTTTTGTGGTTAAGTAATCAGAGGAGGTGGGAAAAAGAAATAGGAAAATCACTGTGGCACCAGACCCAAGTTAATCCCCTGCCAAGATAACATCCTTTTTTACCTTTGTTCCCATAACCTTCCCTGTTTCCTACACTCCTCTTCTCCTGAGAGTACTCCCTC
Organism: Balaenoptera musculus; assembly: GCF_009873245.2. Classification (NCBI taxonomy): domain Eukaryota; kingdom Metazoa; phylum Chordata; class Mammalia; order Artiodactyla; family Balaenopteridae; genus Balaenoptera; species Balaenoptera musculus. The sequence continues at coordinate 57,261,492 of NC_045796.1, read as the reverse complement.
AATCAATTCCTTTCTCAAAAACATTCTCTCTGTTTTTTAGGGAACCCAATCTAAGGCATTAGTACTCTTCCCTTTGTCTTTTAATGGAAATTCATTAAAAAGCTCAGAGCCAATGTTGCAGAATGAAAGGATGCTTTCAATTTAAGATTTTTCCTTAAATATATAAATATTTCAAGCCAAATATTTGCACAGCTTCTATCTTTTCGTCAACAGCTAGAGTGCTTTTTTTTGCCAATAAATATTTTTATGAGGCAAGAAAGTAAAATGTTACCTGTATGCTTCTTTTGAAGAGTTTGCCAAATTCAAGTGTTGAAAAATCATAGCCTTATCCAATGTATCCTATTTCACTGTAGAATATATGTTTATCCAGTTAAGTATAGGAATTCCATTAAAGATTCTTCCCAAATGTTAAGATACTCCAGAGTGCAAATAGGCACCTTCTGTCTTCATTTCCTACACCTATTTCATGTCCTCTGAAGGTATCGTTCCACGTGCCCCTAGTGACTCCATCACAGTCTGGTGAATTGTGGAACTCATGCAGTTCAAGTCACTGTTCACTCTGGTTCAACTCACTGCTACACCAAATGGCAACCAATGTTTCACTTAGCACCAAGAACAGGAAGTGAGTCCTCACTGGTCACATTTTCTTTCATTTTTATTAGTGAAGACCTTGCTTGCTGCTCTTGAAAGAGAGATGTTGGTTACACTGAGTCACAAGTGTAGGGGAAAGAGATAAGTCTGTCTCGGATTTTACCACATGTGAATGTGAAGGCTCTTCACCGCACCTGGGTTGCACATATTACTAGGTAAGACAATGTCAGAACTGGAAGTACCAAGTACCAAACCCATTCTGGCTTATGTTAATAAAATTTTTTTTTTGGACCCACTGCACAAGTTGTGGGATCTTAGTTCCCTGACCAGGGATCGAAACTGGGCCCTCGGCAGTGAAAGCACGGAGTTCTAACCACTGGATTGCCAGGGAATTCCCTTTAATAACATTATTAATAATAATATTTTGATAAGAAAATAAATAATCTGGGCCAATTTAAAGCTCGATGGAACCCAATATCCGATCCATATAAGTGTGATATATTTAATAAAATATGACTTGCACCTCTGCTTTCAGTCCAATTCTACTCCTATGAATTATCCATGCTGCTGCAGATGGGATATTTATAAAATCCAAATATGATCATACCACTCCTTGTAAAAAAATTCCTTCTATTCTCCAATATGCCTCAGAATAAAGAACCAAACCCTTCCTTCTGCGTTCCCTCTCAAGCTCAACCTGGCCTCTACCTTTACTTCCCCAAACATACCCGTTCCTTATGATGTTGTTACATCTTCCTGAATTGCAATTCATTTTTCTCCCGTTCATACATTACTCACCAATATTCTACTATCCTTCATAACTCAACTCAATTGTCACCTCCTCCAGGACACCTTGACCTCTCCACTCCAGCAAGAATTGGTGTTTCTTCCTATGCCCCCATACAGCACTGTGCTTACCTCCATTATGGTAGTTATGAAAAGGTATTAAACTGATGGCTTAATTGTCTTTCTCTAAGCAAACAGACTACAATATCCAGATGCAAAGGTTTAGCTCCTTGGAAAGTACCTAATACCATACTCCCTAAATATTTGACATAAACTATTGAATAAATAAAATCTGAATGTACAAAAATGGATAGAACATGGTTACTTTTTCTAAGGAGCTGGCCATCTAGCGTGAACAGATTGCTTTTCAACTTATTAGTCTATGTGCAACAATTATAAATAGATTATATCCACATAAGAATTTTTTTTTTAGATTTTAATCCAGAACCTACCCGATTTTTCTGGTTTTTTTTTTTGGATGAAGAGAGGAAAGGTTTAAAGAGTGTATTTGCAACAATGTTTCTTAGCCTTTTTTGGCTGAAGTTTACATGTTGAAGTGCCAATATGTGGATCAGGTAACATCCCATTCACCCTGCCCAGAACTTCCATCTGTTCTGAGCAGACAAAGCCTTCTTAACTGTCAGTGTGCTTGAAACACTTAAATGGGCATCTAGTCAAATGTCTTCACTTAACAGTTGGTTTTACATGCAAATAGACAGACTGTAGAGGGACAATAAAAGCCAAATTTTAGTGAAGGACAACGGGAAACATGAAGGAAGATGATTGCATGTCATGTAGGAAGCTGGCCTAATGAGGTTGTGGTGGACACAGTATGAGATTGAGCACAAACTCTCCTTCTTTGAAGTTCAGAACTCTTTCCTTATGCTTCTACCATTGCCTATCAGTGACTCTAAGCCAAGGAATTTTATCAAAATTACAGTGGTAGTGGTGGCAATGGTGAGATGAATTTTTCAAACAATGCATACACCTTTGTGAAATAAAATTCATATTTTATGGCAAGACAAGACAAATTTAAACATAAAAAATTTCTTCTCTGCCCTTTGGCCTCTTCTCTCCCTTCTATTGTGCATTATGTATCTGCATTATGCATCGACGACCAGTCCTACCCACTGGCGGAAATACCTGCTCAACCATAAAGAGTAACATTCTCCTATCACCATCAAGACAACTCCTTAAAAGACAATATTCCTTCTTGACCTCGTAAGGGTCACGATGACCTACCACTTTGTACTTACAGACCTGGATTGTGCAAACTGTCAATAATACATCATTTAACGTACAGTCCTCTGTCTCAAAAAACCCATATAACTGTACTTTAACTTCTAGTGAGTGGAGCTGTTCTCAGAGGTCTCTCAGAGGCTGTTCCCAGTTTATAATCCTCAACTTTATGCAAATAAAAATTTCCATTTCTTTCTTACATTGACTGATTAATTTTTTGTGGACACTCTGGAGATACAGATACATTTTATAGGTCATTTTCCTCTTACCCATCAATTTCTCCCAGTCCAATCACCCCCACCCAACACACACAGAAACTCAAACACTGCCACCAAAATCATTAAATAGTGATTCAGTGATAAGGATAGGGATATGTCACATTCCTCAGATGCAAAGCTGTAGAAAAAAGGTGGAGTTCCACTAGCCTATGTGTCCTAAGAAAGAGGAGAGAGTGTGGTAGTAAAATAATGTAAAAAACAACAAAAAAGAAAGAAAACAACTTCTAATTTCTTGAGCTACTCTGCAGACACAACCATCTAAAATTAATGGACAGTAAAAAGGTAAGGCGTTTTTTGTTTCTTTTCAAGTGTCTGCACCTGGACCCTGGGAGGCTGACAACATGGTTAAATTGCAAGACTAAAAGATCAGGAGTGGGCCAGCCCACTTCTTTACAAGGCCAGGGAATCTGCAGATTTAAAGCAAAGAACACCGAAGAGTGTGAGAAGATCTGCAAAACTGCAGAAGGCAAATGCAAGTACTTTAATCCATTGTTCTGCCTCATCCTCATTTCTAAAGAGCCACAAGGCAAGGTAGGGAAAGGATTAAGGTTTTTAAATTGTTAGGAAGTCTGTAAGTCTATTGGATTTAGGGACAGGCTACTAAGGCAACTCCTACAGGAACCACAGATTGATGAGATGTAGGGGACATTTTGTATATATCCCGATAAACTTGTAATTGCATTCAGCACTGATTGAGTACCTAATCTGTGCTTTGTCACATGCCAGTTATGATATAAGAATTACTAGTTCATGAAACTATTGCTTTATCCTTTTTTCTTTTCTGGATCTAGAGATTGTTATTGAAAAATATCTGTACTATGAATGTGACAAACAGTTATTTATTATTACTGTGTGGTAAATTCCATAAAAATAACCCAACAAGCTATGCATATAGAAATAGAATAGGGAAGATTTCCCAAATCCCTAACATACGGTATTGGCAAAAGTTACAAAAAAGTTCTTTTAATTTTTCTCTTTCATTCTTGTAGCTTGCCATCAGTCGAATGGTGATGCAAGTAACTGAAACAAGTAAAATGACGTATATCCAGCATGGGTAGAAGTAGAAACTAGAGATATCTAATTTACTTAGGTAAGAGTTAGCGTACTTAATTGTGTTTTTTAATACATAAATACAGCACTCATTCTTTAGGTAATGTCTCCCAAGTTGCTTAAATCTTTTTTTAAACAACTGATGAAAGATGTTCAAGTAAGCACTAAAAGAAACAAGTCTCATTTGGAGTTGAGACTGCAATATTAACCACAGCTCTCACTTTCAACTCATCTCTTTTATTGCTTGCATTTGTATTTTTTTTAATCCTTTCTATTACCTACGATAAATCTCAGTCCATTCTCTTTTTATGACCATTGCTTTTGCTTATATGCACCTACCAGTTGGAATAAAGATATTACATAACTTATTATTACACATTTGCTGCTGATTCTGAGTTTTAAAGGCTCTCGCAGCTATTAAATTTTCTCAGAACAAAGGGTCTCTCCAGCCTTTTGAATTTATATTTTAAACTGCTGGCATCTGCTCTCAGCTTTTAACACTACCCAGCTCTACACTTCGGTATCTACAGTCAGCTTCTTCTCACTTGTGGGTTTCAACCATCATAAAAGGCAAGCATACCCTTTTGTTGTTGTTGTGTTTTTCCATATAATATAAGATAAAGTTGTAATTCTTCCAGAGTGCTAGCCTGTTCACTTGGAGTTCCGTGTTTTTATTTTGGTTTAGAAAAACAATGAAATCATTAAGCCGTTTGAATTAAAGCATGCCTTTAGACAGTTAAAGCATATTACTTTATCATGATTCTCATGTAAAGTACATAGCTAGCTAAACTTGCATCAGGTAGGAAATGCACCTGTGCCATCTAGGAAATTTTACTTGTTTAATTGTCGATTTCAAAAGCTCTATATCATACAGTAACATTTTGACCCATAAGTCTAATTTTGTACATCAAAGCTCTCTTTCCATCTTGTAAAGTTTTCAAGTATGTATTTATCGTCAAATTCTTTGAATTTCCATTAGTTCATTGAGAATAGGCCACATTAATTTCTTTAATAACCTAAGTATCCCTTGCCATGACTATGTGGTTCATAATACTATTATCTTCTAATACCATTTACACAGCTCATGACTAATCTTTAATTTAAAGTAATTAACTGCAATGTGGGTGAGTAAAGATTTCAAGAAAGACTCCTTTGTTGTTTGGTTATGAGAAAAAATATGAAGCCAAAAAAAAGTTATACCAAAGAAGTTATGCCAAAGTGACTTCTATATTTCATTTCATTATCACATTTTTAAGAACCACCATGCTCATTAATGACGTTAACTTTCATAAGCTTCTTTCATTTTCAAATCAATTGCTTGCCAACATAATTACTTTTTATAATCAAATAAAAACATTTACACATACATTAAGAATCACCTATGTCTTATACATTTTAAATGTGTTAATGTCTAAGGGAGAATTAAAAATATCCTTATAGGAAACAAAGATTTTAAGAGTACTGAAATGTATCAAGATAAAAAGAATATCCTATATTGTCACAAATAGTATTTCCCCCCCCCAAAATGGTCACAAATTCCCAATCCCACATATTCTTTCACAATTTGACCTGTCACATTCCTGTCAAGAGGTAGGGACTGTATTTACTTCCCTTGAACTTAGGTGGGCTTGTGACACACTTGTAACCTATAATTTATGAGGGAATTGATATTGTGTGACTTCTAAGGCTAGGTCATAAAAGGCAATACAGTTTCTACTTTGTTTGCCTGCTTGGGTCCCAGACCTGCTTGTAAGAAGCCTGACACCACCATGCCTGAGAGGCAGCATATAGGTGCACTGGTCAACAGCTCCAGCTGAGCCCTCAGCTTATAAATATATAACTTGCTGGTCATGCAAGGGAGCCATCTTGGTCATTCAGCCCAGTGGAGCCTTCAGAAGACTAAAGCCCTAGCTGACATGTGGCTACAAACACAAGAGGAACTCCAAGTCAGAAGTGCCAAGCTCAGTCCTTCCTGACTCCCTGACCCACAAAATTATGAGCAAAATAAATGATGACTTTAATCCTTCCTGTTGTTGGTAGAGTTTAATTCTACCAGTTTTGAGATAACTTGGCTTTCTCACCTATACTTTGTACATATCCTTTGACACATACAGAGAAAGAGAGAAATACACTTTTATATTTATGGATACACATACAACTAGTTAGAGAAATAGAAGGCATATATACACCTACAAGAAAGAACATTTTCTAATTTCCATCCTTTATTTTGTTGTTATGGGAATATTGAAATTTAAACTAAAGGACCACTTGTGGGAGGTAGTTTGGCTACATAATGCAAATTTAATACATGGCAGGTACCAGTCCTACTCCTCCTGGACTGTTGACAAAGGGAAGACATACGCTTTCTTCACCTCTCTCATACTGACTCGATCACGCGCCACCACGTTGTACCCACTCAAATGCCTGCCTGCTCTGAAGACCACAGAGTGATGTTCAGAACTGGTCAGGGGCCCCTGTGATGCAACACTCACAACTGGAGACAGATAGTGGTAAAATGACAACCATTGGTAAAAAGAAAATTACATTAAAAAAAAGACAAACCAAATCAAAAAAAAAGTAAACACACACACACACACACACACACACACACACACACACACACAACTACTGTTTACTTTGAGTCATGTTATGTTCCATCCACTCTGCTGAGCTCAATTTGTCTTCCAAACATGAATATGAGGAAACTGAGGCATAGAAAGTTAAGTAAACCATCAAAAATTACACAGCTACTAATTGACAGAATTTGTGAAACAAAGAACCAAACAACCTCACTTCAAAATCCAAGTCCTTAACCACTATGATACATTGCCTCTAGAAAATGACATCTGAAATATAAAAGAGTGATCTATCCAGTAATGTGTTTTTTAATGTTAAGAAACTACTTGACTTAAGAGGTCTCTCACTCCCAGTTTTAGCAAATATAAAATTAAATATGTATACATATCACTGGAGCTAATGCATATACTGTAAACTGTAAAGGATTTACAGAAATAGTTGTAGTTGTACTATCATTATTGAGGTTGGCACCATGGGAATGTTTCTGAATAGCTGTATTGCTATTCCTCAGCAGTGGAATAATGCAATTTGACAACGGAAAAAATGATGAATGCCTTCTCATTTGTTTCAGCCTCAATTTAAAAAGTAATATTTATTTATGTTGCACAAACATGGAATTCAGACCATCAGTCTATAAAATAAAGGCTAGAGTTTACAGGTGTATTGGAGTGTTTAATTTAATTATATCTCTTACTTTTAAGTGTATTTCTTTTAAGCAAGTATCAGGAGGGAAGCCATATAAATTATTTCCTTTGTGGACTCATCCTCAAAAAAGATATAGAAATACAAATCCTTTTGTAATTCTACTTGGCAGAATAAACTAAGACCTCAGAACAAATAGAAGCCTTCTTAAGCCTTTTGTTTGTCTCCTGAGCTGAGGTATAAGCAGTGAGCAAGCTCTATGTGCTAGAAAAGCAGTACATAGCAGCCGGTGCTTCATGCCTTGTCTAATACATATGGATGTAGCAGCTTTTCCTGAAGGGAGTAGTTCTGCCATTGGTATAAGAGAGGGAATAAGTTGTCTAATTCTAAGCTAAGGCCAGGAAGGTCAGTGAGAAGAGCATATTTTACTTCACTTTAGGACTAGCTTGAATGGTAGCAACTGTGGCTGGAAGCTTAGGCTTCAATCCAAGCATGAAAAGAAAAATATAAAAAAATAAATAACTAAAAGTGAAACAGCAAAAACTAGGGAGAAATCAATAGACTAAATGAGATAGTGTTTGTTTTTCATTTAGTTTTGTATATTAAAGAAATTGATTTGTCATCCAAACTATAAAATCTATGAGAGCTAATTAAATACAAAACCTTCCATTACCTAAATTTTCTCTCAACAAAGGATGATATTAAAATGTCAGTAACAATAACAATCTAAGAAGCCAACAGAAGTGGAATCAATGACTCACATATTAGAGTGGATCATATCAGAGTAGTTTAGATGGTCAGAATTTCTTCTATTATTGAGGGATTTTATCTCATATCTATTATACATTATTTTAAAAACAACTCAGGAGGAAAAACACTGCCAAAAATTTATTTCAAGAAATTGGTGCTTAGCATAAAATTTCTATATTAGTTAAAAGGAGTTTTAAAATAAAAAATGGTAAACGTCTTTGAGTAACAGTCTCCATAGTTTTGTCAAAATGTATGTATTAGTTTGTATCATAATGTATAATAGTAAATTTGATGTAGATATCTCTAATTTTTAGAGCACTGTATTAGACCCTTGGGAAAATTTTATTCTTCAATATATATTACGAAATCAATGTTACGTATTTGACACAATAGCTATTTATAATGATTTTTAATTAAGTGGTTTTTTAAATTCAATTCAATGCTTAAATAATAGCATACTAAAATGTTTAAGAATAAATATTCAGATGTACATATTACAATGTGCTTATTATTTTTAATATATAAGGTATGATAGCAGACTAAATCTCAGGAGTTCAGTTGCATACAAAAAGACATTAGAGTTTAGAAAGTGTAATAAATAATTGAATAAAAAACTAGACTATGATAGAATATCAATTGTGTAATTATTATGGCAAAACATATAGGGGATCACCAAAACCAAAACAAACCAAACAAAACAATGGATTATTCCTGGGAAGTTAAATGAAGCTTCTCAGAAAGAGTGCTATTTAAATTAAGTCTTGAGGAATAAATAGCTTAACCAGACCTGTGTGTGAGTAAGATAACTCTGACAGCAATGTGAAGAATGACAGAGACCTAGAGAAGTGAGAGACAGGAATCTTTGTTTTCAACATTTTAAAATAAATTTGAATTTATTAATAATTATAAAACTTATTTTTAAACATTTAAATTAATAAAATTTCATTGAACATGTACATGTACATCAGCTAGATTCAGTTTTTAACTTATTACCACATTTGCTGTATGTACATAAAGCAACAATTCAGCATGCATCTACAAAAATTAGAAGTATTTTCTAATTAAACAATACCATTGAGAAAAAAGAAAAGAAAAACACACAAAAACTTGAAATTCCCTAGAACACTTAACATTCAATCCATATTGAAATTTCATAATTGTCTCAAAAATGCCTTCTTCAGCTTTTTTCAGTGTGCACACATTGTATACTGACATCTCTTTAGCCTCCTTTAATATTGAAACAGATCACCCTCTTACATTTTCCTCATGGTATTTACGTTAAGAGACAAGGGCTGTTGTCTTGTAGAATGTCACATAGTCTGGAGTTGTCTGACTGTGTCCTTGAGGTATTATTAAACTGATCTTCACCTCTTGTATTTCCAAAAATAAAAAAGAAGGCAGGTTTAAAGAACTGATTATATTCACGTGAAATTTTATTTGGTGTAGACTCTTCGCAAGTGACACGACATTAGGAAACTCATAAAGTCAGGTGGCCCCTCCATTAGCAATACTATACTATTACTTGTTTGAGGTGGTGCTATGGTTTATTTTCACTTCTCTGTAATATTATTTTGTTTTTATCTTTTCTCTTTTCGAAGGAGAGCTTTACTGCCATAACTATGCTATTGTGAGCATACAGCATATATGTATGTATATGTTCACCTAGGATATAAATCTAAAAGGGGATCTCTAAGTCATAAATTCTGTTCATGTTTCATATTAAAAATAATGAAAGGTTATTTTCCAAGGTAGTTGTACCAGTTTACATTCTTATGTTATACTCTCATCCCTTTAATCTTCATTCATATTTACTATTGTCAGATTTTGTCAATTGCTTAATATTAAATAAGACGCCTTTCTAATTTTATATTTCACTGACACTATAGATAAAGAAGTAGATTAAAATAGAGCACAAAGAATTTTGGGGATGACGGCTATGTTAATTATCTTAATTATGGTGAATATATCGAATTATATGCTTTACACCTGTATATATAGTATGTCAGTTATACCTCAATAAAACATAAAAGTCTTTTGCATTCATAAAGTAAGCCATTTTTTCACAATGTACTATTTAATATGGTTTCTTATTTTTGCTTTGTTTTATTTTAGTGTATTTACCTCTATATTCATTCATAAATGAGATTGATTTCTATTTTGTTTTTACCCCTTGTCCGAAAACATAACCAAGACCACAACTTGTCTGCAGGTAGTTTATTTGGGACAAGTGTAAAAACATGAGAGAGCAAAGAACATGAGAAAGAGAAAGCCAAAAACAAATACAGATGGAATCACTAAGCTGGTTGGTTACCACAGTGTGCAACTGTGGCCCTGTCTTGCTGAGGACTTGCTAAATCAGTTATGAGAATTATCTATTTATTTATTTTCTTAGTTGTATTTTTCCTGATATGAACATGTTTATTATTATTTGCAAAAGAACAATTTCCCCATGATTTGTGAAATAGAATATATATATCTAAAATCTGTACCCAGACCATGAAAAAAGAGGTGGAGGGAGAGAAAAGCAGGGAACAAAAGAGCAGGTGAGGCATGAAGTAAGAACTTGACAGACAAGACTGCTTGCAGCATGTAAAGGATTGGTCCATTGCACATAAAGCTGAAATCAGAGGTAGACCGAGGGGATGTGGCATGGAGCACGAGTAATACTGTGGTTGTAAAATAGGACTACATCTTCTGCTCTCCTCCCAGTAAGAGGTGAGTTCTATATACTAGTTACTTAAACTTTCAGCCTTTGCTTTGTTCTTGGAGCCCTCAGCCACTATATTAAAAGTTCAAACATTTAGTGGTCACCGTGCTGTGAGGAAGCTCAAGTTACACAGAGAGGCCACAGGTAGGTAAATATTCCTAGCTGATCCTAATCTATAAGTCATCTCAGCCTAGATGAGATGCGAATGAGTATCAGGATAATTCTTGCCTTCTGTTGCACTCATCACCTGCAGGTATTTTAAGAGAATGCTTCATAGAAATAGCTGATGCTTTCCAGATGGGCCAGATGTTTCTAAGCTGGGACACCATATACTGCTACCAGAGGAGTGCAAATAGAGATAGGAAATAGAGATAACTATCCAGATGTGCCCTATCAGAATGCCTGCCCCACACAATGAAATGGTTGTTGTTTTATGCCACTTACTTCGGGATAATTTTTATGCCAAAAACTGAAATAAATAATACCTGTTATAGCCATTAAATTTACTTCCTTGTATAGTTCTTATTTGTAGGTAGTAATTAGGTCATATAATGAGTTAGAAGAGTGTTTCTCCTTTTATTTTCTCTGTTAGAGTTTCAGGCTTGAACTCTCTGTTATTAACTCACTTAATTTATTCAAGAGAGAGATTTACATTTGGTCTAAATCATCTTGTCATTTATCTATATTTTTTCCTGCCTATTGTTTCAGTTACATTTTCCTGTATTATGAAATTTCATCTTTCAAGTTCTTAATCTTCTGAGATTCAAGAAAAAAGAACAAAAGACTCATAATAACAGTCAGCATCCTTTTGCTTTTTGAAGTGTTTTACGCACGTCTTGAACATTTCTAATCATAGGGGACATTTTTTGAGACTTGGCTTTCTTTAGCTTTTTTTTTTTTTTCTTCCCTTTGGACAGACATTCAGTACTGACTCAATTATGTGTAGCATATTTATGAACTAACATCCTTGCTTATATAATTTCCCATCAAGTAACCCCTAGCTATTGGCTTCTTTTGAAATATGTTTTGGTTTTACATTTTAAGTGGCAGCAAATTTTAAATATGCATATCAAAACTATTGCTTTTTAAAAATTACCCAGGCTTCAGCCTATTCTTACAGATCAGAAATGTTAATGAAGAGAAATAACTTTTTTGCTAGGTGTTTCCATATGTATTGTTTCATTTCATTTACACAACCACACTTCTTGCTATTTGTTATTATAATCACTTTGGAGATGAAGATCATGAATTTCATAAGGATTACGTTATTGCCTTTGGTCAATATGGCTAATAAGTTGCACACTTGAAATTTGAACCTAAAATCTCTGATTCCCATGACATATATAAAACACTTAGCCCAGTTCCTGCTGTATACAAAGCAGTCAAGAAATGTTAACTATTATTTATAATGTTTTTATTCAAGACAATAATGATTATGCATATTTTAGATAGTGGCAGCATTTCTAATTTTTCTAGAAGTCATCTGACAAGATATGGGTTACACAGTCAAATGGTATTTCCATGTTAATTTACTTTTTTAGAAATTTCAACCAATTTAGAGTCTCACAGGCAATATAGATACGTGTGTCTTTTATACTTTATACTTTTTACATTGTATGATTTAATGTTTTATGAAATGAGTAGATGTATTACAAGTTTATTTTAGTTAAAACCAAAACTTTATATCAGAAATGCTCTACATTTTCATTTTATTGATGTGCAACATCCAGAGTCTAACTTCTTTTTTTGTTTTGTTTCAGACTGTGTAGAGGGAAAGAAAATTTGAAGATTTTGTTATCACTGAGACGTTGATTATTCTCACTGATCGCACTTAAAATTTTTTTTTTTCTATCTGGAGAACATGTTTCTTCTTTTTATGTATAATTACACATAAATCTGTTTTAAAACTTTCATTATTGCTTTCATTCAGAAATAAGGATCTTCTTATATTTAAGTTTATAACTGTAAATCACGTTTATTTTCCTAGTTATGAGAAGCTGTTTTGTTATGATTTTAACATTAGCAGGAAAACTTAGCAAGCCAGTATACAAGGATAAATTAAGTGCTTACACTAATGAGAGGAAATATAGTTTGGAGTAATCTATCATTTTTTGTTTATGTGGAAGAGAACAAGCAAGGAATGTTAGGATAGAAAAAAAACCAAAATTATTTGGATAAGTAAACAGAACATTGGGAATGTCTGAAAAAGGACAGAAGAGAGACATTGCCTTTAACCCAACTCTCTCAGATACTTGCAGAGAGGAGTAAAATCCTCTAAGGGGCAAAGTCTATTATTCTGGGCATTGATTAACAGCAAAGGGAGCAACAGACTGCATCAAAAAGAGGAGAAATAGGACAAGATTGTGGTGTTGAGGAGAATCTTCCAAAGGGACATTTAAAATAAACTTATGATCCAACTGTTAGCTCTTTCACTCAACGCTGAAGTTAGCCTTTGAAAAGTATGAGAGTTTCACTTACATATTATATTTCAGTTCTATCATCTTTAAAAATAGTATCTTAAGCTAAATTTTATTTTCCTATCTCATATGCCCTATCAAAGCTCTTAATTGTATTGGGAATATTTACACTATACAACCCTGGTTTCCATTATTTTTCTCTTATTCTCTGAGTGTTTTTTTTAACAGTTGTGTCCTTCATGAGATGACCTTCCAGTGTCTCCTGAAAATTAATTTTATGAAAAGACTATAGATATTTCAGATGTATTTATCCAGTAATTATATACATAATGAATTCTGTTAAAAATATGTGATATATTTCTTCTTTTTTCCAATTTATTTTGTGTCTCTTTGATACAGAATATAGTCTTGATGAGGACCAGGAACTGTGTTGTTTAACACTGTATCATCAGTATCACGAAAAAGCATCTGACACATGATAGCATTCCTAATAAATATTTGAGAACTTAATAGCATATACAATTTTACAAACTAAATGTTCATTTATTTTAACACAAGTGACTTTTTAATCTTATGCAAAACTTAGTATTCTTAATAACTGTATACCACTGCATTATGCGGATTTATCTCACACACGCACATACACACACACTAAATACAAAGAGAAATTTATCAGTATATCAATGAATGATACATAAGTTTTTATATGATTTGTTTTTTTCTACTTTACTCCAGCTTTACTTATATCTTAATTTTATGTTCCAGGAAAAACAACTGCCTGGATTTTTTCACATTCAGATTTATGTTTTAATGCTGCTATACATGTTAGGTCCTCTGCCTGGAATGATTTTCTTTTCTGCCATTGTTAGGGCGATTAAATATTAAATATTGAAATGTTTAAGAACAATTGTTTTAAATACAAATTGATTTGGCTGGAACAAGTATGGCCCCACTAAATATCTCATAAACAGTCCTTTCTAGTTAGTAGACATTTAGGCTTTCCTTTCCCCTATACAAGAAATCCCTTCAAGCTCCTAAAGGGGATGGGAGGAGACAAAAGTGGCAAAAATTACTCTTGCAGTATGCTAAGATTTTTCTCTTCAGAAGCCCAGGCCAGTCTTCCCCTCAGACTAACCCCTCTAGTGGACAAGCACAGAGCAGCAAGAAACTACCTCCATGTCTGCAACCTCCCTGTGATCCACCATTCTTACAGTAGGAGGTATGAGTCACCCTGTTTGTGTTTATATTTATATTTCTTTTTAGCATTGGAAAACAACACATATACATTTATCTGAAGCTTCTGAAGGTTCAATTTTTCCCAGTGTGAGTCAAGGGAACAAACATTTTTAGTGAAATGAGAGTCAGTCTGGAAATACAAATCTATCTCCAACTCAAAAAACAAATACAAAATTTGTATTCAGAATTGAGCAAAATCATAAAGAGAAAAAAAAAAAGCAGGGCACAGACTAGGGTCACTACGGTCAAATCATTTTGTGAGCAGATAATAAAAGAAAACTTATTTTTGTCTTAATGTTTTACACATATGAAAAAGATGGATTAGATTACATCACAGAGTGTTCCATGTTGAAAATACTTCACTGTGACACCTGGGTAATTCCTATCCATCTTTTAAGACATAACCCCTGACTAGGTTGAACTAGGTGATACTAGGTTAAAAGAAAGGCCCTAGTGCATTCACTTTAGTATTCACATGTCTACTATATCATAGATACTAAGTTTAAAAAATGTAAAAATTGTTAGTACTTTATATTTCTAGTATGTAAAAATGCAGGCTATGTGTCTAATATCAGTTGAAGATCCAGAGAGTAGAATCACCATTGGAAAGAATACTTTCCCTCATCCTTGACAAGGTCTCATGAATGGCGATGTCTTGGAGAAACAGGACCTTCTTCTAAGGTAGTGTTTCTCAACTTGTGGGGCCTAGACCAGCCACATCAATAGCACAAAGAACTTGGTAGAAATGTAAATTCTCAGGGTTCCCACAGAACTACTGAAATAGAAGCCTCAGGGTAGGCCAAATCTGTATTTTAACATGGCCTCCAAGCGATCTGACTCTCACTAGAGTTTGAGAAATAGTGTTCTGGGGCAGTGACTCATTGTGTAGAAATATTGAAGCCAATTGTGATGTTTTTGAAAATTGTGTATGTGCCCCATCTTCTCTGAAGAGGAAATTCTCATATGCTCCCCTGTAGGTTTTATAGGCCACAATAACAACTAATAATAATGTCCTGCCCTGTCACAGCATGGGTTTCTCTGATAACTGACATCATATATGTCTATCACATATAGTTCTTCTCTGATCAATAATACAACTTGTGCATTTTATTCACATCTTTACACTCCAATACAGTTGGCCTTTAGTAGACAAACATAATGTAAAGAACATTCTATAAAATGAAACAATATTCAAATAAGTTTAAAATCAAGATTTGATCTAAATATAAATATTTTTATAATATACCTGATAGCAGGTCTAATTTTTAAAAGACTGAAGAATATAGTTTGTATGTATGCACAAAGAAAATAAAAATAATATTGAAATCAGTCATTACTTGATATAATACATTGTTTCATCTACTTTACATAGTTGTCTGAAAGGCATTAAAAACTACTTTCCTCAAAGACACAAATTTCCTACTTAGCCTTTAAATAGTGGTTTCACCATGAAGAAGCTTTTCTGTTGATGGTGATATGATAATATATTTATATTTCAAAATGTGTGCTTAAAGTGAAAAAGAATATCCAGGTGATTTATTGTATCACAAAATTGTAAATGTCATCTATTATGTTTAAGTGATGAGTTTGCCAATATGTATTAATTTCTATACTTTTACCTTATTAACAAGGATTTTTAAGTAACCTGGAAATGTAGATAAGACAGAGGTCAGGGACAAATTTAATTTATTGGCAGCATTCCAGATGAAGCAACAACACGTATATCTTCATATTGTTTTACCAACTATATAAAAACTAACATGTAAAATATTGCTGTTGCTGACTAATATTTTCTTGTTCAAAAAGAAGTAAGTTTGCTTCACAATTTTAGATGTTTTTATCTTTTAACATATTTTGACAAACTATATTACTATCATTTGAATTAATAATGGTATTGCTTTTAATTTTTGTAGATTGAAAGCAGGCAGTAGAGACAGAAGTTACAGAGACATTACTGTATTAGAATCAGCATCTACTCTAGGTTAATCTGGGATGTTTACACATATTTCATTTTATTCTTCTTTTTTCTCTATATGTTTTCAACATTCAATCCCTATATGAAATTAATTTTGAGGCAATGTCTGTGTATAAAATTCATTAATACATTTTTTTATTCCTCTAAAGGTTTGTTTACTTTTAAATAAAATCTATATTCTTTACAATCTTTCTAAAAATACATACTAGAAAGTATTGAAGTCATATTTAATACCACATGAATTTCTTTTAAGCCTGAAAATGCACTTTTACTTTTTCACACAAAAGACAGAAAATTTAATAAGGAAGAGTGTCAATGCCATAGTAAACCATAATATTTTAGTCTAAAGAGTATGCATTCTTTATTTATCTCACCTACGATCAAGGTTGTATCACAGTAAAATTTTAATTAGACCCACAATAATTTGCCTGTTTTTAAATAAACGTAAAGATCAAATTCCTCATATGAAAACAATTGTTAACTTGCACATCATCTCCCTTGTTAATTATATTTTGCTTCACATTTTGAATGAAATTTTCCAAACTTGCATTATTTTAACTACAAATTAATAATAAAGCTCATGGCAAGATGGTTAGTACTCCTAAAACAATGGAATTTAGTTAATATGCTTCTTGTCTTTGGGTGAATTCAACATAAACTAATACTTAGAGGGTCCTGACTATTTTATAATTTCACATTTAATGCCCAATTTGATCCACTTATGATATTTTCAATAGACAAACTAGATATGTAAATATACATCAGGCAGCCTATTAAAATATTACTGTATGTACTTCTAGGCTTTTACAATTTAAAATGCTTTCCTGTTTGTATCTTCTGTGCTTAAAGTAGTGATTTATGCAGAAGGCATATAATTACGTTTTCTTTATCTGAAAACTATGTATCATATCTAAGGAAGTTGTTTTTTAGAATTTAAGTATACTGACTAAGTTAACATGGCTAAAATTTGCAAAGTTCAGAGGCAAACACATTTCACTCCAAATGTATGGCTCATTTCCTATAGGGCATTATGTCTCTGTGCCTCCACTTAGCACTTTTACTGGTCGCTAGAAAGAGTTCAAGTCCTAATAAAGGCCAGGAGAAGGAGTTCCTAAAAGTTAAAGCACAGAAAAAAAAGAGACAAGTTTGGGGACAATAGTAGCATACAACATTTAGGCAGTTTTAGATGGATATATTCAAGATAGGTCACTCCCAAAGAAATATTCTTAAAATGACAGAAATATACCACTACTGCTAAGGTGAAAAATCATTTGGTTTTCAATTTTAGAACATTTGGATGAGGAAAGAAAACAGACTTATCGAATTACTATTGCTTCATACTCAACTTTTCAAGATGCCCAAGAAAATAAGAGTTAGTGAAACTGATATTGACATGTCTATTATAAAGCAACGGACAAATATTGTGGCTGACATGAAAAGGCTTGATACTAAAACTACGGAATGTATTTTTCCATTGTATACTTTTGAGGTGAGTCAGAATGTAAAACAAGGTTTTGGAGATTTTTAATACTTTGAAGCAGCATGAATCTAGGGTTAAATTGGTGGAAGAGATTAAAATTGTGTTGACATATTTTTAACTGAATATACTTCCTATGATCCTATGGTTCAAAAAGTTATTGATGAGCAGCTGCTTACATGAAGATCAACAATCTGATGGAAGTTAATACAAGGAAGTTTACATGGCGAAAAGAATAGGCAACACATATGTGGATCAATTTCTTTAAAAAAGGCAAATGACCCTAAACCACCTTATAATATAACCTCAAGCATAGATCTCAAGATATACTCAAAGGATTGCTTTTGAATTCATGATCCTGAATAATGTATTACCAGTCTATAACCTTGGATCATCATTTCTAACATTTAAACAGCTCTGAAAATGCTACTCATCTTTCAATGGAGAAATATGATGTGGTGGATTACACAGTGCCAACGTTCACTGGGACTTTTCACATACACGTTTTATATACAGTAAGTTCATCAGAGCTCAATTCTGTTTGCTTTATATAATAATAGTAGTAACAGTAATAATACAATTATTATTCTTCATGTGCTGTTTGCTTTGCAACTCCAGCCACATATATTCTCATATATGGGAATTATCTTCTCCCTTTCCCCTTCCTTTTTCTCTCACACTCTCCCCCGACCGTTTTTTTTTTTTGGCTTTGAGGTGCTAAAAGATCTGAACTGCTATTTTCCTTTGAGCTTTCTCTAGTGTGAAATATTTTTAAATATGTTATAAATGTATAATATTTTTTAAAAATTGTGTATATATTTTAAATTCAATAAATCATTAAACAGAAGTTTGAGATTAATTATGCTTCTATCATCTTGCATTTGTATCTTGATTTCCCATTTAAAAAGTGAATTCATATAACTCATCTCATTCTATCTTTGCACAGTCTAGTTAGTTTGATTAGTTTTTCCATTTTGCTTATACACATTCTGTACTAGGAGCATAGATTGCCTTATTTATTGCCCTCATCAGGAATATTAGTTCCTCTGAGGCATAAGTGGATGCCTAGTGAGTATATCTAGTAACTCAGAAGACAAATAGGCTGTAAGCACAGAACAACTGTGTTTCATTCCCAAAGTACCTGTTAGAGCAAAACAATCATTAAGTGTTGCTCATGAAAAAAAGGCATTTCATTTCATAGTCATTTTCATCTCTGAACATACTCAATAATTAAAATGGTGAAATGTAATAACAAGAGAAAAATAATCTATTTAACTTCAAAATTAAGGACCATAAATCAAAAAAATTCTGCTTTGCATACAGAATTTTTAAAAGTGACATTTTAATTTTCCACATAAGTCATTTCTAATTAAATGGTGTCATCATAATAAAAAAAAGGCTATTAAAGATTAACTTTGAAAGCCTGATATTGCCATAAATACTAAGAATATTTGCATTTGTTCTTAGACTGTAATAATGTGACACTAAACTATAATAAGGCTCCTTGTAAAAGTTTTATTTGTCAATATGTTTTGAGTGTCTACTATGTGCAAATCACAGTATTAAAAGCTTTAGGATCTCAGAAAAACACAAATCCTCAAGGAGCTTAATTACTTTTTGGTAAAAGAAATGATAAAAAAGAGGGACAAAGAAAAATTCTGAGAAGTAAATACTTGCCAAATGTGTGGTAAATACTATACCCATCAAAAGCAACTTATTATGAATTGTGTAGGATGACATAGAACACAAATTTGGAAATCTTGGGCATATAGAGATGCATACACAAAACAGAAGAGTCTTAGAAGGCACAGATTTTAGAGACTGAGCCAATAAAACGACGCTGGAGGAGAAAATTGATCAGAAGCAGTAAGAGCTAAAAGGGACAGTTGATCAACAATTTCAAATACTCTGGAGACACAAGTAAAATAGGAGCACAGAAGTGCCTTCTCAGCAAAGGAATGCCATGGTCTTTGGTGATTTTAATTTCAGTTATTGTAGCTTCAAGTTCTAAAATACATATTTGATTCTTCTTTTATAGTTTCCAGTCCTCTGGTGAAATTTTTAACATTGTTCTTTGTTCTTTTGATCATATTAACCATACTTATTCTAAAGTCTGCATAATGATGACTGCATTATCTAGATTACTTATGCATCTGTTCTTATTGTCTGTTGTTCTTCATAGTCTTTTCTGTTTTTACATCTTTATTGGAGTATAATTGCTTTACAATATTGTGTTAGTTTCTGCTGTATAACAAAGTGAATCAGCTATACATATACATATATCCCATATCCCCTCCCTCTTGCGTCTCCCTCCCACCCTCCCTATCCCACTCCTCTAGGGGGTCACCAAGCACAGAGCTGATCTCCCTGTGCTATGCAGCTGCTTCCCACTAGCTATCTATTTTACATTTGGTAGTATATATAAGTCCATGCCATTCTCTCACTTCGTCCCAGTTTACCCTTCCCCCTCCCCATGTCCTCAAGTCCATTCTCTTTGTCTGCATGTTTATTCCTGTCCTGCCCCTAGGTTCTCCAGAACCATTTTTTTTTTTTTTTAGATTCCATATATATGTGTTAGCATATGGTATTTGTTTTTCTCTTTCTGACTTACTTCACTCTGTATGACAGACTCTAGGTCCATCCACCTCACTACAAATAACTCAATTTCGTTCCTTTTTATGGCTGAGTAATATTCCATTGTACATATGTGCCACTTCTTCTATATCCATCCATCTGACGATAGTGCTAAGGGGACACTTAGGTTGCTTCCATGTCCTGGCTATTGTAGATAGTGCTGCGATGAATATTGTGGTATATGACTCTATTTGAATTATGGTTTTCTCAAGGTATGTGCCCAGTAGTGGGATTGCTGGGTCGTATGGTGGTTCTATTTTTAGCTTTTTAAGGAACCTTTATACTGTTCTCCATAGTGGCTGTATCAATTTACGTTCCCACCAACAGTGCAAGAGGGTTCCCTTTTCTCCACACCCTCTCCAGCATTTATTGTTTGTAGACCTTTTGATGATGGCCATTCTGACCAGTGTGAGGTGATACCTCGCTGTAGTTTTGATTTGCCCTTCTCTAATGATTAGTGATGTTGAGCATCCTTTCCTGTGTTTGTTGGCAATCTGTATATCTTCTTTGGAGAAATGTCTATTTAGGTCTTCTGCCCATTTTTGGATTGGGTTATTTGTTTTTTTGATATTGAGCTGCATGGGCCGCTTGTAAATTTTGGAAATTAATCCTTTGTCAGTTGCTTCATTTGTAAATATTTTCCCCCATTCTGAGGGTTGTCTTTTCGACTTGTTTATGGTTTCCTTTGCTGTGCAAAAGCTTTTAAGTTTCATTAGGTCCCATTTGTTTATTTTTGTTTTTATTTCCATTTCTCTAGGAGGTGGGTCAAAAAGGATCTTGCTGTGATTTATGTCATAGAGTGTTCTGCCTATGTTTTCCTCTAAGAGTTTTATAGTATCTTGCCTTACATTTAGGTCTTTAATCCATTTTGAGTTTATTTTTGTGTATGGTGTTAGGGAGTGTTCTAATTTCATTCTTTTATATGTAGCTGTCCAGTTTTCCCAGCACTACTTACTGAAGATGCTGTCTTTTCTCCATTGTATATTCCTGCCTCTTTATCAAAGATAAGGTGACCATATGAGCATGGGTTTATATCTGGGTTTCCTATCCTGTTCCATTGATCTATATGTCTGTTTTTGTGCCAGTACCATACTGTCTTGATTACTATAGCTTTGTAGTATAGTCTGAAGTCCAGGAGCCTGATTCCTCCAGCTCCATTTTTCTTTCTCAAGATTGCTCTGGCTATTCAGGGTCTTTTGTGTTTCCATAAAAATTGTGAATTTTTTTGTTCCAGTTCTGTGAAAAATGTCACTGGTAGTTTGATTGGGATTGCACTGAATCTGTAGATTGCTTTGGGTAGTATAGTCACTTTCACAATGTTGATTCTTCCAATCCAAGAACATGGTATATCCCTCCATTTGTTTGTATCATCTTTAATTTCTTTCATCAGTGTCTTATAGTTTTCTGCAGACAGGTCTTTTGTCTCCTTAGGTAGGTTTATTCCTAGGTATTTTATTCTTTTTGTTGCAGTGGTAAATGTGAGTGTTTCCTTAATTTCTCCTTCAGATTTTTCATCATTAGTGTATAGGAATGCAAGAGATTTTTGTGCATTAATTTTGTATCCTGGTACTTTACCAAATTCATTGATTAGCTCTAGTAGTTTTCTGGTAGCATCTTTAGGATTCTCTATGTATAGTACCATGTCCTCTGCAAACAGTGACAGTTCTACTTCTTCTTTTCCAATTTGGATTCCTTTTATTTCCTTTTCTTCTCTGATTGCTGTGGCTAAAACTTCCAAAACCATGTTGAATAACAGCAGCAAGAGTGGGCAACCTTGCCTTGTTCCTGATCTTCGTGGAAATAGTTTCAGTTTTTCACCATTGAGAACGATGTTGGCTGTGGGTTTGTCATTTATGGCCTTTATTATGTTGAGGTAAGTTCCCTCTATGCCTACTTTCTGGAGGGTTTTTATCATAAATCGGTGTTGAATTTTGTCAAAAGCTTTTTCTGCCTCTCTTGAGATGATCATATGGTTTTTATCCTTCAATTTGTTAATATGGTGTATCACATTGATTGATTTGCATATCTTGAAGAATCCTTGCATTCCTGGGATACACCCCACTTAATCATGGTGTATGATCCTTTTAATGTGCTGTTGGATTCTGTTCACTAGTATGTTGTTGAGGATTTTTGCACCTATGTTCATCAGTGATATTGGCCTCTAGTTTTCTTTCTTTGTGACATCTTTGTCTGCTTTTGGTATCAGGGTGATGGTGGCCTTGTAGAATGAACTGAGGAGTGTTCCTCCCTCTGCTATACTTTGGAAGAGTTTGAGAAGGATATGTGTTAGCTCTTCTCTAAATGTTTGATAGAATTTGCCAGTGAAGCCATCTGGTTCTGGGATTTTGTTTGTTGGAAGATTTTTAATCACAGTTTCAATTTCAGTGCTTGTGATTGGTCTGTTTATATTTTTTCTTTCTTCCTGGTTCAGTCTCAGAAGTTGTGCTTTTCTAAGAATTTGTCCATTTCTTCCAGGTTGTCCATTTTATTGACATATAGTTGCTTGTAGTAATCTCTCATGATCCTTTGTATTTCTGCAGTGTCAGTTGTTACTTCTCCTTTTCCATTTCTAATTCTGTTGATTTGTGCCTTTTCCCTTTGTTTCTTTATGAGTCTGGCTAATGGTTTATCAATTTTGTTTATCTTCTCAAAGAACCAGCTTTTAGTTTTATTGATCTTTGCTATTGTGTCCTTCATTTCTTTTTTCATTTTTTTCTGATCTGATTTTTGTGATTTCTTTCCTTCTGCTAACTTTGGTGTTTTTTTGTTCTTCTTTCTCTAATTACTGCAGGTGTAAGGTTATGTTGTTTCTTTGAGATTTTTCTTGTTTCTTGAGGTAGGATTGTATTGCTATAAACTTCCCTCTTAGAACTGCTTTTGCTGCATCCCATAGGTTTTGGGTTGTTGTGTTTTCATTGTCATTTTTTTCTATGTATTTTTTGATTTCCTCTTTGATTTCTTCAGTGATCTCTTGGTTATTTAGTAGTGTATTGTTTAGCCTCCATATGTTTATACTTTTTACAGATTTTTTCCTGTAATTGATATCTAGTCTCATAGCATTGTGGTCAGAAAAGATACTTGATACGATTTCAATTTTCTTAAATCTACCAAGGCTTGATTTCTGACCCAAGATATGATCTATCCTGGAGAATGTTCCATGAGCACTTGAGAAGAAAGTATATTCTGTTATTTTTGGATGTAATGTTCTATAAATATCAATTAATTCCAACTTGCTTATGTATGTATGATACATATGTATCATATGATATGTATGATACATATGTAAGTTCCTATATACATATGTATGTTCCTTGATATGTATGTTCCTATTACCATTTTCTTAATGTTTTGGGTTTGTTTTTGTGGTTTTTTTCCTTTCTCTTGTGTTTCCCGCTTAGAGAAGTTCCTTTAGCATTTGTTGTAGAGCTGGTTTGGTGGTGCTGTATTCTCTTAGCTTTTGCTTGTCTGTAAAGGTTTTAATTTCTCTGTCAAATCTGAATGAGATCCTTGCTGGGTAAAGTAATCTTGGCTGTAGGTTTTTCCCTTTCATCACTTAAGTGTGTCCTGCCACTACCTTCTGGCTTGCAGAGTTTCTGCTGAAAGACCAGCTGTTAACGTTATGGGGCTTCCATTGTATGTTATTTGTTGCTTTTCCCTACTGCTTTTAATATTTTTTCTTTGTATTTAATTTTTGATAGTTTGATTAATATGTGTCTTGGCGTGTTTCTCCTTGGATGTCCTGTATGGGACTCTCCGTGCTTCCTGGACTTGATTGACTATTTCCTTTCCCATATTAGGGAAGTTTTCAACTATAATCTCTTCAAATATTTTCTCAGTCCTTTCTTTTCCTCTTCTTCTGGGACCCCTATAATTCGAATGTTCATGCATTTAATGTTGTCCCAGAGGTCTCTGAGACTGTTCTTAATTCTTTTCATTCTTTTTTCTTTATTCTGCTCCTTAGTAATTATTTCCACTATTTTATCTTCCAGTTCTTCCTGTTCTTCTGCCTCAGTTATTCTGCTATTAATTCCTTCTAGAGAATTTTTAATTTCATTTATTGTGTTGTTCATCATTGTTTGTTTGCTCTTTAGTTCTTCTAGGTCCTTGTTAAACGTTTCTTGTATTTTCTCCATTCTATTTCCAAGATTTTGGATGATCTTTACTACCATAACTCTGAATTCTTTTTCAGGTAGGCTGCCTATTTCCTCTTCATTTGTTTGGTCTGGTGGGTTTTTACTTTGCTCCTTCATCTGCTGAGTATTTCTCTGTCTTCTCTTTTTGCTTAACTTACTGTGTTTGGGGTCTCCTTTTCGCAGGCTGCAGGTTTGTAGTTCCCATTGTTTTTGGCGTCTTCCCCCAGTGGCTAAGGTTGGTTCAGGGGGTTGTGTAGGCTTCCTGGTGGAGGGGACTGGTGCCTGTGTTCTGGTGGATGAAGCTGAATCTTTTGTTTCTGGTGGCAGGTCCAGTGGTATGTTTTGGGGAGTCTGTTACCTTATGATTTTAGGCAGCTTCTCTGCTAATGGGTGGGGTTGTGTTCCTGTCTTGCTAGTTGTTTGGCATGTGGTGTCCAGCACTTGAGTTGCTGGTCATTGAGTGGAGCTGGGTCTTAGCATTTAAACAGAGATCTCTGGGCTAGTTCTCACTGATTGATATTACATGGGGCCTGGTGGTCTCTGATGGTCCAGTGTCCTGAACTCGGCTCTCCCACTTGAGATGCTCAGGCCTGATACCCAGACGGAGCACCAAGACCCTGTCACCAACATGGCGCTCAGGCCTCTCAATCGTCACCACCTCCACCTTAGCCTCTGAAGCTGAAAATCATGCGTGGGGACCCCACACTGTGCCTCTGCCCCCCGCAGTATTGCGGCCTTGGCCGCGCATGCACATGCACGTTCGGGCATTCCCATAGTCTTTTGTCAGACAGTTTTCATTCACTGCATCTTGAGTTATCTTTGTTATTGGTCTTTTAAACATTTTAATTTTGAAATAATTTTAGATATACAGAAGAATTGCAAAGACAGTATAGAGAGATCCTATATACTCCTCACTCATCTTCTCCAAATGTCAACATCTTATGACAAACAGTCCATTTATCAAAAGTAAGAGATAAACATTGGTACAAGACTGTTAACTAAACTAACACACTGCATTCAGAATTCCCAAGTCTTTCCACTGATGTCCCATTTCTGTCCCAGGATACAATCTAGAATACCATGTTGAGCTTAATCATGATATCTCCTTAGTTTCCTCTAATCTGTGGTAGTTTCTCAGGCTTACCTTGTTTTTGTTGACTTTGATGATTTTGAACTTTAGTGGTCAAATTTTGTAGAATGTCTCTCATTTGAGTTTTCCTAAAGTTTTCTTATGATTACACTAGATTATAATTTTTGTAGAAGAATAACACAAACATGATGTGCCCTTCTCATCATGTCATATCAGAGGGTACATGTCACCATGACTTATCACTAGTGATGTTAACATTGATCATTAAATTAACATGATATCTTCCAGGTTTCTCCTCTATAAAGTTACTATTTTTCAATTTCCATAATTTATCTGTTAGAGCAATTCACTAAGTCCAGCCAGCTTTCAAAGAAAATGTATTTAATGCCTACCCCTAGGAGGAGAGATATTAATGATTTTGTGAATATATGTTAAAATGATCACATCAATTTATATATTTTTGAAAAGATTTTATGAAAGTATGCAAATATCTTGTTCCTCCTTAACATTTGGCTTGCTAATTTAATATTCACGAATGGATCTTACCTGCAGTACTCATTACTGTGGAGTACTAATGGTGATTTTCTATGACCACCTGCCTTCTATAATTTTTATTGGAATTCTTCTATAATAAAGACTTCCTTTTTCTCTAATTTCTTTATTTTTTCAACCATGTCTCTATTTTATTTTGGTTTCAAAGATGTGTGGGTGTTTATTTTATTCTTTGAGTTATAAGAAACATTATTTATTTTGTTGCTCTAATTGTTCCAGCTTTGACCATTAGGAGCTCTTTTGAGGTTGGCTCCTTTGTCCTTTGACATGACACTAATCCTTTTTTATTTATTTATCTTTTTGAAGAATTCTTTACCTTATGGCACTACAAGAGGCTCCGTGCTCATCGTATGTTTTCCTTTTCCTAGCACAAGAATCAGTCATTTTGTCAAGGAATCCTAGTTCTTTTTATTGGAGAATAACTTTTAGAAATGAAGATCTGAGAACTAGATGTGTTCATTACAATTATGTTGTCACTGGTTATTTGCAGACCCTCTCAAGAGAAACAGCTAGAATATGTGTGTGTGTGTGTATATATATATATATATATATATATATATATATATATACACACACACACATATATATGTATATATATATTACAAATTTATATATTTATATATGTCTCTCTATGTGTATCACATTGAAATTTTTAAAAACTATTTAAATAAAAAAGAGTTTTTCTATTTTTTTAAGGATTTTCTATATTAACGAAAGTCACTGTTCTGTAGTCTTCTTCTAGTGCCTTAATCTGCTTCTGATATTAGGGTAATCTTTCCTCCTCTATTTTGTAGAGAAGATTATGTAAAATTTATGTTATATATTTTTTGAATATTTAGCAGAGTTTGCCAGTGTATTTGTCTGGGCCTGGGGTTATCTTTTTTGAATTTTTTGATTTTTTAGTTAAAAATTAAATTTCTTTAATAGGTATAGGACTAATCAGGTTATTTACTTCTTCTTTGGCGAGTTTTGGTAGTTTGCACTTATCAAGGAATTGGCTCATTGTCAGCTAAACTGTCAAATTACAAGCATAGATTTGTTAGCAGCATTTCCTATCATCCTTTGAATATCTTTGAGATCAGTAATGATTTAACCTCTTCCATTCTTGACATTGGTATTTTTGTCTTTTATTCATTTTTCTTGGTTAGTCTGCCTAGAAATGGTCAATTTCATTATTCTTTTTAAATAATTAAATTTTGTCTTTATTGACTTTCTGTATTGTTTTCATTTTCATTGATTTCTATGCTGTTATTTCCTTTCCTCACTTGCTTTTATTTTCTCTTTTTCTCAGATTTGTCTTATTTTCTAATATGTGTATTTTAATACTATAAATTTCATTTAAATTACTGCTTTAGCTGCATCTCACAAACTTGATATTATATTTTTACTTATATTCAGGTAAAGTATTTTTATTTTTCCTTAAGTCTTCCCCCTTGATGCATGGGCTACTTAGATGTGTATTGTTTAATTTCCCATTACTTGGCAATTTTCTATGTACTTTTCTGTTACTGTTTTATGGTCTAAATTATGCCCTGAGAACAAGCTTTGTATAATATATATTCTTTTAAGTGAGTTTAGGTTTATTTTATAGCTTAGAGTATGTTTTATCTTGGTGCATATGGTTCCGTGAGCACATGAAAAGAAAATGCATTCTGCTATTGTCAGTTGGAGTATTCTCTGGTTACTTTTGTTTCAATGTTCAGACTTTTGACATGAAAAATTGCTTATATAATTTGATGTCTAAGAATAATATTATATTACTCCAGAGGAGAATTATATTTGCTTCTGGCAGACATTTAAGGGAAGTTAATTATGAATCACTGAACCTACACCTGGACCAAAGAGCCCTTAACCTGAGGTCTACAGATGGAACTGACAGGATA
The DNA here is from genome assembly GCF_009873245.2 of Balaenoptera musculus. Lineage (NCBI taxonomy): Eukaryota > Metazoa > Chordata > Mammalia > Artiodactyla > Balaenopteridae > Balaenoptera > Balaenoptera musculus. The sequence continues at coordinate 57,233,475 of NC_045796.1, read as the reverse complement.
CTTGAACATGGATGGGAAAAATTCCATTTGTATTTTCACTAATCTCCAACAAAATTTTACCACTCTCTTCCATTATGATTGTTATCAACAAATTACAGTAGTATTAGCAGTACTTAATTTCTCTGTCACCCATAAAAAATAAGATATCTTAATATCATATATGTTGCAGATATCTGAACATAATATTTACATTAATCACTACTTAAAAATGCACTAATAAAGGAGCATGTATCTATGCATTCCCTTTCTTTGGGGAAAAACAGCCTCCAAACCAATCTCTTAATTTCTGACCTGCTTGTTCCCCACAACAATCCATTCTCTAAACTATTGCTATCTATATATCTATACTATATATGTAGATATATAGGTATACTACAGATATACTATTTATAGTTATATACTAACATAATATCTATACTACTATATAGATGTATGTTTGTTGAATAAGTGAATGAATGGCAATCAGAAATTCAAAAAGACTTTCCCATAAGCAGTAGTTGATTTTGAGCAGAGGTGGAAACTTATAAAAAGTAACCAAGGGCTTCCCTGGTGGCGCAGTGGTTGAGAATCTGCCTGCTAATGCAGGGGACACGAGTTCGAGCCCTGGTCTGGGAAGATCCCACATGCCGCGGAGCAGCTGGGCCCGTGAGCCACAATTACTGAGCCTGCGTGTCTGGAGCCTGTGCTCCACAACAAGAGAGGCCGCGATAGTGAGAGGCCCGCGCACAGCGATGAAGAGTGGCTCCCACTTGCCACAACTAGAGAAAGCCCTCGCACAGAAACGAAGACCCAACATAGCCATAAATTAAAAATAAATAAAAAAAAAAAAAAAAAAAAAAAGTAACCAATATGTAAATATATAGAGAACAAAGTTGTGGTTAAGTAATGGTTACCAGTTGGGGGAGGGAAGCCAGGGAGGGGTGAGACAGAGGTATATGGGATTAAGAGACGCAAACGACTATGTATAAAATAAATAAGCAACAAGTATATACTGTATAGCACATGGAAATAGAGCTATTATTTTTTATTAACTTTAAATGGAATATAATCTACAAAAATATTGGATCACTATGTTGTACACCTGAAATTAATATAGTATTGTAAATTAACTACTTCAGTTATAAAAGGTGGTTTTAAATGTTTTTTAAATTATTGCTAATATTTACTTAATGTTACTTTCTATGTTGCATTTGAGCAAGTTTTAGAGTCTCAGGAAGGATTCTGAAATCGATTAAACATCCACTATATCATCTATTCTTTTATTACAATCTTTACTAAGCAATTCTTATCATCAACCACTGACAATAACAATACAAATGACAATTTTGGGTGATGACAGTAAGGAGTTTGTGAAGTGAAGAGCTTGTCAAATGAGTTTGTCTATTTCAACCATCTAATTTTAACAATTTAGTATGTGGTATTTAGATGGTCACCAAATCCAAATAAAGAAGTATTATTCTAACTACAGTCAGCTGATGCATCTTACTTTCATCTGAGACTGTAAAATATCAAATAGTAAAGTTATTTCTATGTTCTTGAGGCAGGCTGAATTACATTATTTTATCTAGATACATGCACACATATATTTTGGAGGTGGTTGAATTTCTACAAAATGAGATACATACATGAGTCTCCTTTGAAATTTATATTATTGAGATGTTGCTATGTAGAAATATGGTATTTGAGCTGGTTTATTTAACAATCTCAAAATGACAGATAACCTATAACTGATGACAACTGTAGTCTCAGTGGCTTTAAAAACAAATATTTCTTTTCTCTCATTATATGTAGCTTACAAATTTTCAGTTCTTCTGTTCTGTGTGTCTTCAGTAAGATTAACACTATTAGAACATGCTGGCTTTGGAGCAGATGGAAAAGTTCAAGTAAGCTGCTGAAACATGTAATGATTCTTAAAGGTTCTTTTCAGAACTGTTGTATGTCACTTCTACTCAAATCTCCTTACCCCAAACAAATTCACATTGTTAACCCTGATAACAGGAATAGGAAGTATACTCTTCCCACAGGAAAGTCCTGCAAGTTACATAGCAATGGCATTGAACAGGATGTGTAATCTTTACAGAGAGAGTGCAAATATTAGAAAATAAGAATACAGCCAGCACAGTTGTCTCTCTTGGTTCCAAATATATTCTTTTCTCCCATCAGCAACAAAAGTGTATATAATTATAAAGAATGCCTCGCAGATCTTCCACTCAGCTAATGTTACATTCTGAGGTATTTTGCTAGACTCAGAGATACAGAGAATATTTTATTTGTAAATAGGTTTTGATATCATCTAGTCAATTTCACTTATTTTATAGATTAAGAGTCAGAGGCACAGAGAATCCAACTTATTTCCTTAATGTCCTAAAGTTAGTGAATAGTTTGACTAGAACATACATCCCTTGTTTCCTACTTTATTATTATTTTTTTTGTATTAAACTAAGTTATAGTGGGACTAGAAAGATATGTAAGGTAAGAATTCTGCCTTCAGAGCATTTTCTAATCTATAAAGAGCAAATTATTTTCTCTTCTCTACAAAATCACACATATATATATATGAATAGACTTTGCACAGAAGAGAAAAATGTCTAACATCCCAAACGAAAATTAGAAACAACATCTATGGGAGCCCTTGGCAGAGACATTGGCTTTAGGTATTTGGCTAATTAAGTCAAGTGCATAAGCTTGACTCAAAAAGATCTCAAAAGAAATGGTTAAACAGCTGTACTTCAGTCTTCCCTCTAACATCAAGAATGCCTGAGAATCTGATTCTCCTTAATATTCCTTACTCATGGATAGGAATATATCAAATACAAATTAAATGACAATACTACTGAGGTTGTTGTGTAGCCATCTGGTTGTTGAAATTGATTATTTAAAACCTAAAATTGATGAGTAGTCATAAATTGATGGGATGTTGCTAAACTAAAGGGTAGGGGCTAGTGATGTCATTGTGAGGGGGTCATGTGACCACCAAAGTAAAAGATCTAAAGGGATGCAAGAGGTGATAATTCCCTAAACAGAGGAGTTTCTTATCCACTTGGCTGCATCTATCCTGATCTGGGTGCCAAGTAAGAGTACGAAGTTCACTATTCTGCTGTGTATATGCTATTGGCTGCCTTCTATGTTTTATTAAAGCTAAATAAACTTGCTTTATTGTGTTGCAGGAGTGTGTTCATCTATTCAAGCCCAAGACTACTGGTGCCGGCAGAGAATAGTGGACATTTCAGCATATATGTCTTTTAATCTCAAAGGTGTTTGTAGTAAATTTTAGACAAAATATATATTGAAAAATGCTCCCTTATCTCTAACTCTATTGTCTTTTATTATATACTATAAATTCTAAAATTAATTAAAACTACACATACAATAAAAATAAAGTCCCCAAACTACAAGCATTTGTTTCAATGCCAATCTGATACACTAATATGGAATTTTATAACATACTTTCAAAGATGAAAATAACTTCTGTGGTACACTTACATTGGAGTTTTATATTGGGGCTTTTTCTGGAATAAAAATATATACTGTTTATAGAAGCATTCATGTGTAAAATATAGTTCAGGAAATATTCTATAAACTTAAACAAGAATATAACTTTCCATTTTAAAATGACTAGTTACAATTTTTCTACTTTGTGGAATGGTTAAAAGGGCCAAGCGTTTTAAAAGACTACGGAAAACAGCATATTAATTCTTGATTTATTTGCACCAATTTTTTCTCTTTCCATCAGTATGAGTCATAAAAAATAAAAAGTAACATGTAAGTAGTTGTATAGCTCTTACTGTATCTCTTCAGGAGTCTAACTGACAGTGGTGCTAGCATCCTAGTAGTTGCCTGAGGCTCTGTCAGAGATTAGTCTGTTGAAGGATAAACTATCTTTAATACATTGCTCTTTCATAATCTCTTAGATTTCTATGATATTACATTATAGTGCAACTCCTACTTCAAAGATCTCAGAGTGCTTCATAGATTTTATATATTTTATCCTCAAACTCCCTCCGAGGTCAAATTGATAAAGAATTATTTCCCTTTTTTTTAGCAATGGGATTACTCTAAACACGTAGCAACCACAATGAAGTGTTCAGCGCAAATAACACGCAACCTGCAGTCACAATTATGTGGAAGAATATGCAAAGTAAAATAATCATAACTGGATTTTTAGTTATGATGAATCTTCCACTTACATTACATAATCATAATTATTAACATAATTGATGAGAAAACTTTACAAAACCTTCATTATTCAGATATATGCATCTTTTAAAACTAATCTTTTTTAGTATTTAACATTTCTTTTTTAATTGAAGTATAGTTGGTTTACAGTTTTGTGTTAGTTTCAGGTGTATGGCAAAGTGATTCAGTTTTTCAGATTCTTTTACATTATAGGTTATTACAAGATATTGAATATAGTTCCCTGTGCTATATAGTAGATCCTTGTTGTTTACCTATTTTATATATAGTAGTATGTATCTGTTAATCCCAACCTCCTAATTTATCCTTTCCTCCAACCTTTCCCCTTTGGTAACCATAAGTTTGTTCTATGTCTGTGAGTCTACTTCTGTTTTGTAAATACATTCACTTGTATCATTTTTTTAGATCCCACATATAAGTAATATCATATGATTTTTGTCTTTCTCTGTTTGACTTACTTCGCTTAGTATGATAATCTCTAGGTCCACCCATGTTGCTGCAAATGGCATTATTTCATTCATTTTTATGGCTGAGTAATACTCCAATGTGTGTATATATATATACCACATCTTCTTTATCCATTCATCTGTCGATGGACATTTAGTTTGCTTTCATGTCTTGGCTATTGTAAATAGTGCTGCTATGAACACTGAGGTGCGTGTATCTTTTTGAATTAGAGTTTTCATCTTTTCCAGATATATGCCCAGGATTGGGATTGCTGGATCATATGGTAACTCTATTTTTAGTTTTTTAAGTAATCTCCATACTATTCTCCATAGTGGCTGCACCAATTTACACTCCCACCAACAGTGTAGGAGGGTTCAGTTTTTCCACACCCCCCTCCAGTATTTGTAGCCTTTTTGATCATAGGCATTCTCATCGGTGTGAGGTGATACCTCATTGTAGTTTTGACTCTCATTTCTCTAATAATTAGCAATGTTGAGCATCTTTTCATGTGCCTGTTGGCCATCTGTATGTCTTCTTTGGGAAAGGTATATTTAGGTCTTCTGCCCATTTTTTGTTGGGTTGTTTGTTTGATATTGGGCTGTAAAAACTGTTTGGATATTTTGGATAGAAAGCCCAGAAATAAACCCACACACTTATGGTCAATTAATCTATGACAAAGGTGGCAAGAATATACAATAGAGAAAAGACAGTCTCTTCAATAAGTGGTGCTGGGAAAACTGGACAACTACATGTAAAAGAATAAAATAACATTCTCTAACACCATACACAAAAATAAACTCAAAATGGATTAAAGACCTAAATGGAAGACCGGTACTGTAAAACTCCTAGAGGAAAACATAGGCAGTACACTCTTTGACATAAATCACAGCAACATTTTTTTGGATCTATCTCCTAGAGTGATGGAAACAAAAATAAACAAATGGGACCTAATTAAACTTAAAAGCTTTTGCACAACAAAGGAAACCGTAAGCAAAATGAAAAGACAACCCACGGAATGAGAGAAAATATTTACAAACAATGCGACCAACAAGGGCTTAATTTCTGAACATAAATTTCATATGCACTGGGAAACCAAAATATTCAAGTAACTCGCTTTATTTTTGATATTTGCTTTACTACAATAGTTTGGAACCAAATCGGCAACATCTCCAAGGTATGCCTGTGCAGGTAAAATGATTCAATGGTGTTTGAAGTCAGAATAAGGTTTTGTTTGGGTCCTAGGGGCCAGGATTGGCTAGGAAAAGGCACTAAGGAACTATCCTGGGTAAATATGTACCCATGTGTACATATTTAAATGTGCATATGTAAATATTCATTGAGTTGTATACTGAAATTAATACATTTAACTCAGTTTATTGCATGCTTGTTATATTTCATAGAATGTTTTAAAAAGAATACATCACAAGAACATCATGTTCATTAAATTAGATTGTATGTGTAACTAACTTTAATACTCCTGTTTCTCACTCCTTTGTATTTTACAAACAAGGACACTAAATCTCAGGTTAAGTAGTCAAGAAGGCATGAAATGAAAGATCTTAGAATTAAGATAATGACAATGAGACTAGAAGTAAAAGAAGATTTGACAGAACATAGTGACTGGTTATGTGGTCAGAATAAAAAAAATTACCCACACAATGTTTTATGTAGATAATGGAGACAAAAGTGATATTAATCAAAAGCAGGATAAACATACAGAAGTGGGAAGCTGGAGAATTTATAAATTTCTGTTAAGGCTTGTAGCATTTGTAGTGGTAATAGACTATTCAATGAGATGTCAAGTGCACAACAGAAACTAAAGGCTGTGAGACAGTAGTCATGTCATAACTAAAGTGGCTACTTTGGAAGTTAACTGCATATTTGACTATGTGGATGTCATATATTTTACCTTAAATATTTAAATTTTGAAATTTTTAAAAAGTTCAGGTAAACCTAGAAAAGGTGAAATACTAGATTTATCTTGAACTTTTTAGGAAAGGTTTGATAGAGGAAGTGAGAGTCTTAAAACATTAGATATAAAAATACATTTGAAAACAGCTTGATAACTAGGTTTAATTTTTATAATTATTATATATTAATTTCTACAAAATGCATTTAAAATATAAATTTGGCTTACACATTATCTCTTCTTTAATATCTGTTTTTGGTGAATGTATTAGTTTCCTACTGCTGTTTGTAACAAGTTATCATAAACTTAGCTACACAAATTTATTATCTTTATTATTCTATAGGTCAGAAATCTTAATGGGTCTGTCTCACTGAACTAAAATCAAGGTGTCAGCTGCATTCCTTTCTGGAAGATCTAGGGGAGAATCCAGTTCTTTTTCTTTTCCAGGTTTTAGAGGGTGCCCGCATTCCTTTGGTTCCTGATCCCTTTTCAGTTTCAGAGTCAGCAAAATCTGGTGGAGTCTTTCTGACAAAGCATCACTCAAACACGGAAACTTCTGCCTCCCTGTTTCACATTGAAGACCCTTCTAATCACATTGGACCCACTGTGATAATCTCTCCATGTTAAGGTCAGTTGATTAGCACCCTTAATTCCAACTGCTACTTTAATCTTCCTTTGCCATGCAAGGTAACATATTCACAGATTCCAGGGATTAGGATGTGGACATCATTTAGGGGCCAATAATCTGTCTACCATTCTGCGTACATGAGGTTCCTCCTTGAAATTTTAGTCTAGAATATCAAAGACGTAGCGTGTCATAATTCATACACAAAATTTGATTTCACGTTGTCAACTCTAGGTGCTGTCTGTGGCTTAGGTAATCTGTTGGTCATGCTTGTGGAAGACAAACTGCACTATAAAATTTTAATATGTACCACTCTGACTTTTTAACATGAAAATATTTAAACAAATTGAGTAAAAGAATAAAAGATCTTAATATATCTAGCTAGAAATGGTAATTTTGACCTTTATATTTCTTCTTCTGTGTTTACCACTTGTTCATTTAGATTTATCTCTATTTTTCCAATCTCCCTTGTTTCCATAAAACAGTTCACAAATATTGCTAATCATAAAAAAGATGCTATGGGTGTCATAAGAATATAATAATTATGTCAAAGGCCTTAGATTTCTTTATAAAGACCAAAATATATTTGTTTATATAAAACTGTATTAATAATGTTTTTAATACTAGATAATTTCATTCAGGTGTCTTTAAGAAAAATATATGTTTCCTGAAGTTCCCTTAAAAGTATTCATTTCTTGAAAACCAGACACTTGCCACTCTGAGCTTTATTTCCAATTTTAGTTAATTGTTACTCAGTTCCAACTTGAAATTGATGAGAGCTTCTCAATAAAAAGCAGTATTGAAGATAAGACAGAAGACAGTTAAATGGGAGAATTCTAAAGTATAGAAAACTCCATAACAAAGAAATACTTTGTCTACATAATTACCCTGGAACTATTATTACCTGAAGAAGTGCTAAATAACATTAGCGTAGGCAACAGTGAATAGTAGCATGTGGACTTACCTCACAGAACCGGGTACGGTTATATTTGAAAATGATAAGTAAATTCTCCAACTTGCTGAGTAACACCTCAGTTTCTGGGGATAATAATTTCATAATTATACATAATTTTTAGCCAGTGTATACTGGTGAGTATATATATGTATGTTAAAGTTGAGGGAACAATTGTGTCAAAAACACTGTAATTATAGTGGGAAAAATTTCACTGCTTGATTTCTTTTTTTTAATATGGTTCTTTCCTTTTAAGGTGTAAATAAATAACTCAAGGAAATGAAATAAAACCTTAAGTTTTCTACTTTTCAAGTTTTAATATGTCCTATTATTTTAATATTTACCTATTAACTTACTATCAGCACATGATTTGCAATGTCTTTCTTCTTGTTAGTTTACATGTTTTACTTGGGAGTGGATAAAATGGATTTTCCTACACAGCAGAAGACAAAGAATCTGTTTAGGGATACCTGCATATCTCTTCTGCTCTTTTCCCTCCTCTTTCCCATGCCCAGAGAAGAATATGTGCCCTTGCTGGCCCAAGTGTAGAGGGTTTGAAGGAAGAACTACTATAATATTTGACAGTTCAAATCTCCCTTAATGATATAGATTGTCATCACAGTAGGAAGTAAAACAGTAAACAATGAGGAAATATGTAAACTCAGATTAGAGGTTAGCAATTCAAAACCTTAAGAAGATATTTTGTATGTTACATGGAGCACTAAAGATGGCATAATATAGGTAGAATGTAATATTGTTATGGTCATATGATCATCCTAGCTGATGCAACAGGACACCAAAATAAATGAAAAGAATAAAGAATCTGGTTTATTCATAGAGAATATGACTGTGCCTTTAGAAAATCTGAACTAATTAACAAACTAAATAAATAAACAACCAGGGAATTTAACAAGGCTGCAAAATACCAGGTTATTACACAAAACATATTATTCCTGAATACTAGTAATAAAAATATTGGCAAATGAAATGTCAAACATACCTTTAGCAATACCCTAAACATGAAATATTTAGGGTTAAATTTAATAAAATATGTGTGAGATTTGTACACTGAAATCTATATAGTATTCCTGAATTATGTGTTTAAGAGTCTAGATAATTACAGAAAAAGAGATACCACATTCATGAATTAGAAGACTCTGTAATTTTAAGATGCCAGTTCTCCCCAAATGAATCTACAGATTCCACATAACACCAATAAAAATTCCAACAGGTTTCTCTCTCTTTTTTTATTTTTTTAAGAAATTGATCATCTTACTCTAAAATTCATATAGAAAGGCAAAGAATCAAGAATGAGCCAAAAACTATTTTTTACAAAGTAACATATTTTGAGGATTCATAATGCTTTATTTGAAGACATGCTATAGAAAGATCCAGCTATCAAGGCAGTGTGGTATTGACATAAGGGGAATCATGTATATGTACGGAATAGATCAGAACATATAGAAATGTGAGAGTGGACTTCTCTAGCTGATTCTGCATCTTAAGAGAAACCATTTAGTCTTTCACCATTAAGCATGTTGGTAGGTTTTATATAGTAATCTTTAATGAGATTAAAGTTCGCTTATATTCCTAGTTTGTTAAAATTTTATTATGAATGAGTATTAAATTAGTCAAAAAATTTTTATCTATTTATATGGGCATCTAATTTTTCTCTTTTATTTTTTTAATATGGTGAATTACATTTTTTTTTTTTTAAAGTTAACCCAAACTTGCTTTCCTTAAATAAACCCACTTGGTTGTGACATACTGTCCATTTACATATGGTTGCATTTGATTTGTTAATATTTTGCTTTTGATTTTTTTGTTGAGGTTTATGAAAGTTACTGTTCCATAGCTTTCTTTTCTTGTGAACTTTTGTCTGGTCAGAGTGATACTGGCCTCATAATATGAGATGGGAAGTGATCCACCTTTCTCTAATTTCTGACAGAGTTGTGTAGATAATTTTACACATCTATTTTTTCTTATATATTTTTCTTAAATACATTTATTTTTGATGAAATTTTTATCAGGGAATCCATCTGTGCCTGAAATTTCCTCTGTGGAAAGTTTTTAAATTATAAATTTATTTTATTTAATAGATATAAGACGACTCAGATTTCTATCCCTTACTTTTGTTTGGTAGTATGTACATATCAAGTAATTTATTTCATCTTTGCCAGAGGTCAAAATTTTTTTTTCTCTAAATGTCCAGATATAAATATTTTAGGCTTTGTGGGCCAAGACTCAACATCAAGGTAATTAAGTAGATATTTCCATACAAGAGAGAAATTTTAAATATGATAACACATTATAATTTTTTGTAATATACATCTACTATACTTTGTAACACAAGTTGACCAACAAGAAGAATTAAAGTCTTTCCTGGGGGATTACATTTCACTTAATTGGAGTGAAACACTGTAGAGTTATAACTGTTTTATAGCAATTTGTAGTGTGCAGAAGAGCAGTGATGATGAGAGCATATCTCTTAAAGTATTTCACTCTTATGGCTCTTTCAATTCCTTATTTTAATATTTTATTCTCCCTACCTTTCATCAAACAGTAATAATGTTCCCAAGGGATCACATATCTGATAATTTTTTTCAGAGAAGACCTTTCTGTGATCTACCATTGTTTATTCATCATCACAGTTCCCCCAATTTTTATTGTTTTTGCATTTTAATGGTGAAACCATCCTGTTATACTAGCCTCTGCTGAGTTCTTCATGCACTCATTCATGAGCTCCTCTGAGGAAATGAGCTATGATTTGAAGGAAGAGTAGGAATCAAGATGAAAGTAGCATATGCAGCTGAATATTTCAGGATGATTGAAAAATATTTGCACAGTTCCTGAGAAAATACTTATCTTGGTACCTTGGTTAAAAGTGAAAGAATGTTAACATGATTGAAACATAGGGGCTAAGGGTGGGCATCAGCAAGATACAGACAATATCACCCAGGGAAATAGTATAGAGTCAAGAAAGGAAAAATATAATGTTATACAGAGAAACAAGTACTGAGGGTGTAGTAAGAGAAAAAGAATCTTATTTAAAAAATTAAGAAGTAGCTGGAGAAATGGCCTGAAATGCAGGGTTTTGTAACTGGAGAAAATTGAAGTGAAAATATCAAGGCAATTAAAACTATCAAAAACTAGAATGTAGTCTGATGACAAAATATAAAAGTACCAATTAACACCAATTGCATTAACCATAAGTAGGGAAGTATTTCAATGAGAAAGTGGTTGGTTAAGGAAAGGAAGAAAGAGAGTGAAGTATCTGAGGACTTCATTAGGAGTGTGGAAGTAGAAAAGTCAAGGAAAGGTCATTTCTGAAGGGGAGCAGAGAGATAGGCTGGCACTTACAGTATGGTACAGGGTGGAGGAAGAATCTGTTTTTTCACAAAATTTGCAAGAAAGTTTGTGTTTAAATGTAGACCAGTAAAAGTGAGAGGTTGAAAAATGAGAGCTTTGGCATAATTTGTCAGATTTTTGGAGTGAAGTGGAGGCTGACATAGACGGTAGCCTTGATCTCAAGCACAAGTGGAGGGAAGTACATTTCATCTATTAGATATGAAATAAAGATGGGTGGACAGGTGGATGGAAGGATGGCAATAAGTTTCCAAAAGAGTACAGAGGAATGAATGATGATGTGCTTGATAGAGGCTATCTTCTCTGTCAGGAAGGGGCCGTCTATCCAGAGTGAGTAGAAAAGTAGTGGATAAAGGGATTTGGGTAAGTGAACACGTTTTGAAAAAGCCTTGAAGGATAATGGGTAATGGACTTATTGGAAAAACAGAACGATTGTCTGGTAGCTCTAAAGGGCCGTGAAGATGGGAGACTAGGAATTTTGGGTGCTAATAATACATTATATATTCAATGATATTTTTTCTCTGGTCAAGTTCAGCTTGGTAAAGGGGTGAAAATGGCATATATTTTGGTTACTCTGGACTTGCAATTTTATATATTGCAGTTGTGGGTATAGACAGGGCCTTGGTTGTGGAGAATAGCCTATATAGGAAAAGAAGAATATACGACAGGGTTTATAGACTGAGAGAAAGGAGAGGAGTTAGAACCTGGATGTTTGAAAAGATTAAAGAACAACTACAGAGTGAACAATTGGTAAGAATTAAATGAACAGTATTATTATCAGATATTAATTTTGATTTTAAGATTTACAAAGAAAAGATTCACTCAAAAATATTTATTGAACAACTCCTGTATAAGAGAAATTGTCCTTAGCATTGTGGAAATGAAGGTGGGACAAGTTTTACCCTCTTACGAAGCTGAGATTCTAGCCAAGTGGATAACATCAAAATAAAAGAATAATGTGGTCTGATAGTCTGCATTGCAGAGGTGACTGAGGGTAGAAGAAAACACTTCCAAACTCCCTCAGCCAGGGCAGTTGTTTAACAATGCAACACAGATAGCGTCAGGCATTTCGGTGTGTGCTCTCCAATTGGGAGAGTCAATCATCAGCTTACAACACAGGAAGGTATTTCTATGCTGAACAGGATGAGAATTAATCCCTACCTTCACCACAGCATAGGCCAGACCCGGGATCCTGACCCTGGCTCAGAACTAAGATCAGAAAGCTGCAGGGTCACAAAGATACACAGAAAAGCCATTCTAAAGCTAACTGGTAATCAGTAGACAGCTATTTCAAAGAAAGTGTTAGAAGCAGTCAATCTGCTTTCAATTTGATTGATTGAAACTCTAATTTTAGTGAATACTGAGGATGTCTATTAACAAAGACTGATAATATGGGTCTTATACATGGGAGGGATATCCTAATATAAAATTGCATGTGATAAAAATCATCAAAGAAAGGACATAAGACAAAGAACAAAACTTAGAAAAGATGTGAATATGATCAGAATAAAGACATTTTCATTTGGTACACCATATTTAGGATTTTTGATAATTCCTTATTGAGAAGATAATTATAAATTATTATTAGAATGCAAAGGTTTTGGATTTGTTTGTGCTTATATTATGAATATTTTAATGTGTTTATAGTCTAAGTTCACTGTATGTGTTAGTCATTCTCAACCACACTTTTTATTGACTTCATAGCATCTCTACATCTTCTCGATATTGTGATTTAATAAGTATCTAAAATTGTCGACCTACATGGCTTTTAGTGTCTATAATGGGCATATCAGTAACTCTGTGAACTGTGTAACAAATTATTTCAAAACTTAGTGACAGGAAATAACCTTTCATTTTGCTGGTGTCTAGTGGCAAATGTCGAGAGAAAGAGCCAGTTCAAGCATGAGAGCCATTTCACCTTTATGACTTAGACTAGGAAGTATTATAATACAGCATCATTTTTATATATTCCTTGAGGCATAGAATTCTGCACCAGTTCGAAGGGAAAACAGATTTTGACACATTTCTGGAACATCATATAAAATTGCAATATTCCTGTGGCTGTTTTTGAAAAAGGTAATCTGTCCCAGTGGGTAATATTAAGCAGTATTCCGTAAAGTTGTTTTAAAAGAGGTTAATTTTTGAGAATTCCCTGGCAGTCCAGTGGTTAGGACTCTGTGCTTTCACTGCCGAGGACCCAGGTTCAATTCTTGGTCAGGGAACTAAGATCCCAGTGTGGCCAAAAAATAAAAATAAAAAAACAAACAAAAAAAAGGTTAATTTTTTTAGGTTTTGTCACTGTTTACTTGTGCTTTGTAGAAGCACAGTGTGGAAATGCATTTATTCTGTCTATAATGGCACTGAATAATGCTTTATAGAGTAATAGTTGAGTGGTCTCTTTAAGGGCAACCTGGAATTTATCAGGTAAAGTATAATGAATTCATTCTATCACCTGTACATATGGGAGAGAGTAATGGCCTGTTCAGAGAAGGGTCACTGTCTAGAGTAAAGAAAGAGGAGGTTGGAAAGGTCACATATTAGTCCATCCAAGCAGTATTTAAAAGAATAATCATGCATCATCAGTGATAAAACTAAGTTCAAAATGGATTAAAAACTTAAATTTAAGACCTGAAACCATAAAACTTCTAGAAGAAAACATAGGCAGTATGCTCTTTGACATTGATCTTAGCAATATTTTTTGGCTATATCTCCTCAGGGAAAGGACACAAAAGAAGAAATAAACAAATGGAACTACATTGAACTAAAAAGCATTTGCACAGCAAAAGAAACTATCAACAAAACAAAAAGGCAACCTACTAAGTGGAAGAAGATATTTGTAAATAAGATATCCAACAAGGATTTAATATCCAAAATATACAAAGAACTCATACAGCTCAACATCAAAAACAAACAAAAAAATTAAGAATGACTAGAGGACCTGAAAAGACATTTTGTCCAAAGAATCCATACACATGGCCAACAGGCACATGAAAAGATGCTCAATATCACTAATCATCAGGAAAATGCTCCCTGATTTCAAACTATACTACAAAGCTACAGTAATCAAAACAGTATTGTGGTACAGAAAAATAGACACATAGAGCATTGGAACAGAATATAGAGTCAAGAAATAAAGCTACACTTAGAAGGTCAGTTAATCTAGGACAAAGCAGGCAAGAATATACAATGAGGAAAAGACGGCTTCTTCAATAAATGTTATTGGGGAAACTGGACAATTACAAACAAAAGAATCAAACTGACTACTTTCTCATGCTTTATAATTATTTTTAAATAGATTATTTATATTTAGTTTATTTTTCTTTTTGCTTTCTTTCTCAACTCCTATCTTTTGCTTATCTGGCATGATAGACATTTAATTACAATTCATACTTGAAAAGGAATGATAGTCTACGGACTTGTGATAATTCCTGAAGGCTGTGGCAAATGTGATAAATATTTTTAATAAAATTTAACTATTTGTCTGAATACAGTAAACCTTTTGGTGTGCCTTCAATTAAATATCCAGGATACAGTTTTTTGAAAAGACTAGAAGAGAGTACTAAACATTGGACTGTATCCACAGACTGTGCACCCTAGTTTAAAAACCTATGTTCTAGCTCCTATTTTGATCCTGATATGTGATCTCTGGCAGAGACCTCATTCTTAGATTTAGGTTATCCCACCTCTAAAGTGAGTAGCCTATTGCTACTTCTGCATCATGTGTTACCAAAAATTATAATGGATGTTAAATGAAATGACTTCGGAAAATGATTGATTAAACAAAGTTAAATATCTTTATTTTTTAGCCTTTAAGATTCTAATATAATTATGATTCTAAAGTTAAAGGATACTATGTGGTATTTCCCAAATTATTTGACTATATAATAACATAAAAGTGTTTTCAAGAACACTGATTTTTTATACACTTAAGGAGAAAATCTATACTGTTTTATAATTCCAACAATAATTTTATTAGGAAAGAGTTCGGGTTAAAAACAATTTAAATAAAATTTAAACAAATATTTTTTTCTGTGATCTTTGGGAGTGATCTAAGTTTAAACTTTTTCCTGATATTATTATATTTATGTGATATATTTTAAATAATTGAGAAAAAATATACCATTTCAAAATAAAGTAAAACTCACTCTTAAATGTAAGGCTAGACACTATAAAACTCTTAGAGGAAAGCATAGGCAGAACACTCTATGACATAAATCACAGCAAGATCCTTTTTGACCCACCTCCTTGAGTAATGGAAATAAAAACAAAAATAAACAAATGGGACCTAATGAAACTTAAAAGCTTTTGCACAGCAAAGGAAACCATAAACAAGATGGAAAAAACAACCCTCAGAATGGGAGAAAATATTTGCAAACAAAGCAACTGACAAAGGATTAGCCTCCAAAATATACAAGCAGCTCATGCAGCTCAATATCAAAAAAACAAACAACCCAATCCCAAAATGAGCAGAAGACCTAAATAGACATTTCTCCAAAGAAGATATACAGATTGCCAACAAACACATGAAAGAATGTTCAAAATCACTAATCATTAGAGAAATGCAAATCAAAACTACAATGAGGTATCACCTCACGCCGGTCAGAAGGGCCATCATCAAAAAATCTAGAAACAATAAATGCTGGAGAGGGTGTGGAGAAAAGGGAACCCTCCTGCACTGTTGGTAGGAATGTAAATTGATATAGCCACTATGGAGAACAGTATGGAGGTTTCTTCAAAAAATAAAAATAGAACTACCATATGACCCAGCAATCCCACTACTGGGCATATACCCTGAGAAAACCATAATTCAAAAGGACACATGCGGGGCTTCCCTGGTGGCGCAGTGGTTGAGAATCTGCCTGCCAATGCAGGGGACACGGGTTTGAGCCCTGGTCTGGGAAGATCCCACATGCCACGGAGCAACTGGGCCCGTGAGCCACAATTACTGAGCCTGCGCGTCTGGAGCCTGTGCTCCGCAACAAGAGAGGCCCCGATGGCGAGAGGCCCACGCACCGCGATGAAGAGTGGTCCCCACTTGCCACAACTAGAGAAAGCCCTCGCACAGAAATGAAGACCCAACACAGCCATAAATAAATAAATAAATAAATAAATAAATAAAAGAATGTGAATTTCTAAAAAAAAAGGACACATGCACCCCAATGTTCACTGCAGCACTATTTACAATAGCCAGGACATGGAAACAACCTAAATGTCCAACAATAGATGAATGGATAAAGAAGATGTAGTACATATATACAATGGAATATTACTCAGCCATAAAAAGGAACAAAATTGGGTCATTTGTAGAGATGTGGATGGACCTAGAGTCTGTCATACAGACTGAAGTAAGCCAGAAAGAGAAAAAAAATATCATATATTAACGCATATATGTGGAATCTAGAAAAATGGTACAGATGAACCTATTTATAGGTCAGGAATAGAGATATAGACATAAAGAACGGACATGTGGACACATGGAAAGGGGAGGGTGGGACAAATTGGGAGATTAGGTTTGACATAAATACACTACCATGTGTAAAATAGATAGCTAGTGGGAACCTGCTGTATAGAACAGGGAGTTCAGATCAGTGCTCTGTGATGACCTAGATGGGTGGGATGGGGAGGGTGGGTGGGAGGGAGGTCCAAGTGGGAGGAGATATAGGTATACATAGAGCTGATTCACTTCATTGTACAGCAGAAACTAACACACCACTGTAAAGCAATTTTACTCCAAAAACAAAAAAATCACTAATCATTAGAGAAATGCAAATCAAAACCACAATGAGGTATCACCTCACACTGGTCAGAATGGCCATCATCAAAAAATCTACAAACAATAAATGCTAGAGAGGGAGGAGATATGGGGATATATGTATATGTATAGCTGATTCACTTTGTTATAAAGCAGAAACTAACACACCATTGTAAAGCAATTATACTCCAATAAAGATGTTTAAATAAATAAATAAATAAATAAATAAATAAATAAATGCTGGAGAGGGTGTGGAGAAAAGGGAACCCTCCTGTGCTGTTTGTAGGAATGTAAATTGATACAGCCACTATGGAGAACAGTATGGAGGTTCCTTAAAAAACTAAAAGTAGAACTACCATATGTACCAGCAATCCCACTACTGGGCATAAGCCCTGAGAAAACCATAATTCAAAAAGAGTTATGTACCACAATGTTCATCGCTGCACTATTTACAATATCCAAGACATGGAAGCAACCTAAGTGTCCATCGACAGATGAATGGATAAAGATGTGGTACATATCTACAATGGAATATCAGGCATAAAAAGGAACAAAACTGAGTTATTTGTAGTGAGGTGGATGGACCTAGAGTCTGTTATACAGAGTGAAGTAAGTCAGAAAGAGAAAAACAAATACCCTATGCTAGTGTATATATATGGAATCTAAAAAAATGGTACTGATGAACCTAGTGGCAGGGCAGGAATAAAGACACAGACGTAAAGAACGGACTTGAGGACACAGGGTGGGAAGGGTAAGCTGGGACGAAGTGAGAGAGTAGCATTGATATATATACACTACCAAATGTAAAATAGATAGCTTGTGGGCATCTGCTGCATAGCACAGGGAGATCAGCTCGGTGCTTTGTGACAACCTAGAGGGGTGGGATAGGGAGGGTGGGAGGGAGACGCCAGAAGGAGGGGATATGGGGATATATGTATACATATAGCTGATTCACTCTGTTGTACAGCAGAAACTAACACAACATTGTAAAGCAATTATACTCCAATAAAGATGTAAAAAAAGAAATTTACAAAACACAGAAAAATATGGTTAACATTTTTCTCTACTCCAATATATTTTATATTTATATCCATTCTTTTAGAGAAGAGAGGTCCCATTGTAAACACATTTTATATCATGCTTTTTGTAAATATAATATCAATGGTATTTTTGTTTTTATAAAAAACATTATGTTAATTGTAGTATCTTATATTACAATTATTTAATAAACTATTATACCAATTTTTAAACTTATTTTATTAAGAGGAAAAATGAGATCTATGGCAAACACTGAGTATTATTTAGGCAAGTATTAAAGTTTGTTATGCAGAGCTTAGAAGTGATCTAAGGAGTCTCTGCAAGTGATGGGAACTGGGGAGAGCTGAAGAGGTGAAGGCCTCTGATGCTGTCACCAGGTCATAGTAGAGCCCATCTATTTTATGCTGGGTTTCATATGACATTTTATTTGAATGAAGGATTCTAGAAAATAATTAGAAAAAAATCAGTGATCTACATATGTTGGTTCACAATCAAAATTAACCATAATTTTATTATTTTACTGCTATTTAAAATCTTTTCTTTCATTATGTCATAATTATATATTGATATAAATTATTTAGTTATACCCCTTATTTTTATATATAACAAATTTTAACTTCTATTTTTTAAGCCTACTATGTGAACAAAAGCCTATTTTAATTATGCTGCTTTGTGAAACAGTACTTTTCAAGTAAAATATGATAAATATGTTTAAATATAATCATTGTAAAAGAACATTGGGTTGATCTTAACAAAGTCAACTGAAGTAAGAACTAAAGTCAAATTCTTAGCACATAATAAAACTTAAGCTAAATAATCAGAGGAAACAGAAAGGGGTCAGCTTGTTCACTCCCATTATTGCTGTCATTAGAACACTGATTCTAAAAAACAAGTAGAAAAATAATATCACCAAAGGCTTCAGACAAGGAGCTGCCTTTGTTTTCCAACCCTCTCTCTCAGATCCTAGAGCAGAGAATCGAACAAAGGGGCAAGGATGGAATGTGAGACAGTTCTCCACTACTCTGCTACACTCTTTTGGAGCCACTGCCCTATATTGTCTTGCAGGTAGGGAGAAGCTTTGTAACTGGACATAAAAGCAACTGAAGTGCTCTGAACTAGACTGATGTCAATAAGTGAACTTGCTTCTCACTAGGAAACGAAGTTCACTTAACACAGCTGATAGCAATTATTAGAGAAAATGCAAAAACAATAGCAAAACAAATAACCCCAAACCAAAAATCTCATGCAAGTTGTAGCTCAATGATCTGAAATTCCTCCATCACACCAGGTTTTACTGGAAACAAATTAATGAATTTCAATTGCAGCTGGAGTAAAATCCAAACCTGGGCCATGGGCCACAGAGCCATAGATCATCCAGTTCCTATTTATTTTTCCAAACTCATCTTGGGCTCCATCCTGCTCAATCTTTCTCCTTCTACATTTTAAAATTTGTTTTTGTAAATTTTTGTTTTTATTTCCAAAGTTACAAAAAAGTTGCAAGAATAGTACAACAAGTTTCAATATACCCTTTCCCTGATTCACACATTGCTTTCATTTTGCACCATTTGGTTTTCATTCTCTCTGTGGCTCTTTCTCTTTTCCTTCTGCACATGTGCACATGCACACTTTCAGGTGGTATTATTTTCTGAACCACTATATAGTATGCTGTAGACATTAGGCACAGCTGACAACACCCTACCCAAGCCATTCTAGGATAGAGACCTCTAAAATAACTTATTTTAAACAACCCAGATAAAGAAAAAATCAATGCCCTACACCTCTCCCTTTTTATTCCCTAGCTCTTTGACTACACACTGAGGCTCATGCTTCTCAGTTCATGTAAGAAAGATCTTACAAAATCAAGGTGCTAGAGGGAAGACAGGCAGTTTAAACCCCAGATAGCTTCATATTATGGTTCTGTTTCACTTACTTATTTTGATTGATTGACTGATCTGAAGTGGGAAACAAAAATGTAGGAATTAGAAACCCTGGCTAATAAAATAGAATTGACAGGATCTAATGATGGTTTAGTGTGACTGGAACTTTTGTTAGTAAATCTTGTTTAAGAAAAATTCAGCTTAAAGTATTATTTAGTCAGATAATTTGAATAGTCCAAAAGAAATCAAGATAGGCCAGTGAGCCAAGGCCGGATTATCTTACGATGCAGCACCGCTTGAACATTACTCATGAGCATATTTCTTTGAAAAAGTTGTCAGTAAAACTGTCTTCTCTTCATTGCTGCACTTCAGATCATCAGTGTTTTTAGCAGCTGTGGAACAATAAAGTCCTTAAGGGACTGGGAGTCCCTAGAAAACAGACAGTGTCTTTATCCCAAAATGACTTATGTCCTTTTGATGTGTTAGGCTTCATATGGAGCTCTCATGTGGGAAATGAGAAAACAGGATCCATTTTCGGGGTAGATCTTTGGTGAGCAGAATGCCAAATTATTTAAAAATTTTTTCAACTGGCATGTCTGCAGTCACTTGGAAGATAAGGTACATCTCTACAACCCTTGATTGTCTTCCAGATTCTGCAGCACAATTATATAATCCTCACCCAATTTTAGCCAAAATGCCACTCAAAAATTCCAGAAATAAATCAGTAATATATTACTCTTTTTACAATATATCACTGGAGCAGAAAGGAAGGGAGAAAATATGAGACAGAGAAAGGGAAAGACTAAAACCTACTTATTACTCATACAGAACATACAGACTCTAATGAGAATGAAGCTGATCAACTACTTGGACTGATCAACCTTAGATAATATGTCAGAGTATTGTTGGGAATGGGCTTAGGGAAAATAATATGAGACACTGAATGAGACAGAGGCTTTTATTATAAAGACAGTGAAGAACTAGGAAAATATATAGTGTACTCAAAGCCAAAGTAATGATAAATTCCATGGAGGAGAGGTTGACAGATTTCCTAAACAATTATAAAGGAAAAAAAAAGAAAGGAATTAGAAGAGATAAAATGGAGACATTTGAAATAAACCATTTTTTTTCAAAACTACTAGCTGTGAGAAAAGAAAAATATACCAGTAGTAATGAGATTAGCTACAGTCCTTCCTTTCTTTCCTCCCTCCTCTTGCCCTCCTCTCTCCTTCTCTCCACCTCCTCCTCCCCCCTCCCTCCCCCTCCTTCTTCTCCCTTCCCACCCCCTCCCCATCCTCCTCCTCATCCTCTTCTTCTTCTTCACCCTGCCTCTCTCTCACTCTCTCCTTCTTTCAAATTCTGGTGCATTATGAAGGCTAGTGGCTCAGGAAAAGGAGAGATTAAACAGATTTAAAGAGAGAGAAAACCCCAGCAGCACTCAAAGACACAGATGTTTTTGCTACCTTAAGGTTAGCTGATTTCTTCTCATTTTGTTATTTCTAAAGAAAAGGATTAAGGAATAATCAACAGAGACAGTACATGAGCACTTCTGCTGGCCTCACATATAGCTAATGCTATGGTCCCAAAACTGACCTATGGTTGTTATAATATTTTAAGAGATCAATAACGTATCATTGTAACCCATTTCAACATCATACTGATTTTAAATATGTATGACTATTGATTTTCTGCAATAGCTTATGACAGTATATGTTACTTTTTTTGAAGACAACATTGTCACAGTTCCACACAAATTAATATTTCCATACCAGCAAATTTATTTTATAGGGACATGAGTCTTTTAGGCTAATAAGACTAATGAAAATAACATAGGACGTGAATTAAGGAACTAGGACAGAAGCCATTTGTCAAGACATAAAAAAAGCAAATCCATACTTTGCCCCTCCAAAACCACATTTTTAAAAGTTTGGAGACTAAAGTTTTAAAAATTTGGTTTTAAATGAATATTTTAAAATATGTTATTTTTGATATATACTTAGATATGAGCAAATTTCCCCTATGAAATGTAAACCCCTTTGACTTTATTGTATCCACATGGAGTTGAAAAATGATCAGTTTTTATCCTTTCTCTTCTCTGTATTTTAAATTATATAATTCAGATATTATATGCCATGCCAACTTTCTTTCTCTTGGTTTAGGATCCTTCATAACTCTACTGTAATAATGGAGCACCAGAACCTAGGATTTCTGTTCTGAATGGACTGTACTCTTACACACACATAAATGAATAAGTAAAATGGCTGAATGAATTCCAGGTTGATTTTTCATTTAATCTTCTGTGTGCTTTAGCCATAAAATACAGCTCATTTAAAGGCCTCTTGGTTGTTTCGCTTCATTTATTTGGCATAATAGCGATAAATGTTCTACTTCGTGTGTTTCACAATTGTGAAACAGCTCCCGGTTTGACAATGAGACTGGAGGGGTTTATAATATAAAAGTAGCTTATTGTGCCCCTGGAACATGTACTAAAGGGGTCTTTAATATATCACGATTTGATATCAGACTACCATTACCTACCAGCTGGAGATATTTTATAAGCTCATAGTAGAGACTTTTAGTATAATATATGTAATTTGATTTCACATCATAACTCTTAGTAATTTCCCCAGAGGTGTTAGCTCTTAATTAATTTATGGTTGGATATATTTATGAAAAATGTTATGAAATAATAGCAATAACGCATTCTTTGGGATTATATGCCATAATATGAATAGAACATCTAATGGTGCTTGGTATACATTTAGGCTCCACCTTTCTCACGCTCTTCATGTATTATAATGATCAAATCTTTATGCATTTCATTTTTACTTATAGTAATCATAGAAATTAATGGATCAGTTGATTAATGTCCCAATTTATGAGAACACTTAAAACATATATTATAGGAAAAAGTATTTTAAAATGGTAGATACTACAAATGAGTTAGTATTTCCTAGTGACTACTATAAGGATATATTTACTTCATTAGCTCTATATCTCTATAAAAATATTACATTTTTTAGTTTTGGCCACTAAATACCCATTTGGGGGGGGGAGGGAAGGATTGGGAGTTTGAGATTAGCAGGCACAAACTATTATATATAGGATGGATAAACAACAAGGTCCTACTGGATAGCACAGGGAACTATACTTAGTATCCTGTGATAAACCACAATGGAAAAGAATGTGAAAAAGAATATATATATATAACTGAATCACTCTGCTGTACAGCAGAAATTAACACATTGTAAATAAACTATACTTCAATAAATTGTTTTTAAATGACAAAAAATTACCCACCTGTAGTTGAGGTGGATCCCAGACTTAGATAATATTTTTTAGAATTGAGATATAATTGACATGTAACATTATATTAGTTTCAGCTGTACAACACAGTGATTCAATATGTGTAAATATTGTGAAACAATAACCACAATTAGTGGTCAGTCTAGTTAACAGCTATCATAGTTACATAACACATAGTTACAATTGTTTGTCTTGTAATGAGAACAGTAGGATCTACTCTGTTAGCAATTTTCAGGTATAAAATAGGGTATTATTAACTATAGTCACCATGCTGTACGTTACATCACCAGGATTTATTTATTTTAAAACTGGAAGCTTGTACTTTTTGACCACTTTTACCCATTTTGCCCACCCCCCATCCTCCACCTCTGGCATCCTCCACCAATCTGTTCTCTGTATCTATGAGTTCAGTGATAACTTTTAAAAATTAGTTGAGAATATTTAAAATTTTTAAAAACATTTAAAAATATTTTATTAATAGCTTAACTTTTAATCACCCTTGATATTCCTTCTTACATTGGTTATAGTAACTAATTTACTGGTTTATAACAAACACACCGAATGACCTTTCATCTTCATTAATTAGGGCCTTATATAAGTCCTACTTACCCGAATCCCTGCTCTGATTCTCTTCCTGACATCCTTGTGACTCTTGCCCTGTATAACCTTTCAGAGCCTGGAGCTTTCTACTTGACCTCAGGCTCTGTAACTCCTTGTCGTCAAACATACAAGTCCTCACTTTTA
Organism: Balaenoptera musculus; assembly: GCF_009873245.2. Taxonomy (NCBI): domain Eukaryota; kingdom Metazoa; phylum Chordata; class Mammalia; order Artiodactyla; family Balaenopteridae; genus Balaenoptera; species Balaenoptera musculus. The sequence goes on along the minus strand of NC_045796.1, from coordinate 57,209,265 downwards.
CCTCCGAACCACAGTGTCTTATACATATTACAAAGATTAAAAGTGACCAAGGAATTTTATCACTATTCTTCCTTCAATCTGGGCTTCTTCTCTGACCATTAACTAGAATTTTCTCTAATTATCTTTTGTACTCTTATAGGTATAAATGGTCAATGATCATACAGACTTTCTTAATTTATTCCATTCTAATGAAAACAAGGATAAGGATATGGCATCTGATGTTGTACTGGAGAGGTTACATTACTGAAATTTTCATAAATAATCATTTCTGTGTAATGTACCAACTTTAAAATCATCAGTTATTAAGTAAATCCTTTAAATATATATTATACATTGTTTTCTTGTAAAGAAAAAATCAAATAATTTGAATAAAGTAACTCTGTTTAAGAAATGAGAGTTATCATTAGGAAAATTATACTTTAGGAAAATAGATGATGAAGAAGCATTCTGGAAACTGGAAAAATGGCAATCGGGGCAAAATATTTAATAAAACTGTTACTTGAGAAAATTTGGAAGTCTGAAATTTTCCCTTCTGAACCTGTGGCTATAGCAAAAGAGTTCAGAAAACCAAATATAAGTAATATTTTTATTGTTGGCTATATTTGGAGAGGTGTTAGAGGAATAAAAGTAAGTCAAGGAAAGAATTGTTAGGTTTGAAAGAAGAAATGAAATGAAATAGAAAATTTGGAGCAATCTAGGGCTTTTCAAAGTCATAAAAGCCAATTGACTTGAGACCCCTAAGTCCACCCCCACCAAAGGAAAAAAAAAATTAAGAAAATCTTCGAGAGATAAACATCCAGTAAAATTTTAAGCAAGTAAATTTGAATCAGGGCTAATATCAGACTAAAAGTGTGATATCTGTTAAATCTTTTAGGTGAATAAAATATTTCAGAGCAAAGGCCTGATCAAGCCTTTCCCAAGGAATCACAACGGCTTTAAGGTAGTCTGGTTTAAATTGAGAAAGAATAAAACTACAGGGAAAAAAAATCGAAAAAATATAACATATTCACAAACTAAAATGTGAAAACAACGGTGAGTGTGGTTCCTGGAAAACTGGAGATGCCAGGAATCAAACAGATACAAACTGTACAATGTTTGTGTGAGAGTTGTACCTCCAAGAAACCACAAGCTAGTTATGGCTGTGACTGTTTGAGACTTAGAACTGTGGACATCCAATCTCCTTCAGGAAGAAGCATCTTAAAAATATGCAAACCATTCAAGAAGTATACGTACCCAAGGTACACTTCATCCTGAGTTTTAGAAAGTTAATAGAAAAAGAAGGTCTCCCAAGAGAAATCATGGAATAACATGAACAAAGCAGTGCAGAAGACAAAAGTTGGGTAGAATCAAGGAGCATTCTTCTTCCACAGGATTGCGGCATTCATAGTATTTTCCTAGTAGGAGGATTTCAGAATTGCCCTATTTCCCATAAATGAGAGTGATTGTTGTGGCTATTCTGTCCCTGTCTACTATCTTCTTGTGAGTATGAAGGAATAGGTAGCAGCATTGTTCATAGGTCGCTGTATAAAGAAAACACATCCAGATCCGATATAGAAATTATCACAACATAAAATCTTCTCTTACTACAGTTGAAGTCTTTATCATGTGACAGCATCCTTTTTTGTTTAGAACACAATAGTACATAGTTCCATCAATTGGAAAGACGTTACTGCACCCTAAGTCCCATATTCCTTTCTTCCTTCCCAATCTTACCAAAAATTTGCTACAAATATTTTTGCATGTGAAACAGAGAAACAATTAAAGAGAGACACAATTAAAAGAGAGAAACAATATATGAAAATGTGGTTAACATCACTAATCATCAGGGAAATATATATCACAATTTCTTTATCTATTTATCCTTTGATGGTCATTTATTTTGGTTGTTTCCATGTCTTGGCTATTGTAAGTAATGCTGCAATGAACATGGGGGATGCAGATATCTTTTTGAGATAGTGATTTCATTTCCTTCAGATAAATACCCAGAAGTGGGATTATTGGATCATCTGGTAGTTCTATTTTTAATTTTTCAGGAATCTCCATACTGTTTTCCATAATGATGATATTGATTTACATTCCCATCAAGAGTGCACAAGGATTCCCCTTCCTCCACACCCTCGCTTACACCTGTTAATCTCTTCTCTTTTTGATAATAACCATTCTAACAGGTGTGAGGTGAAATCTCATTACGGTTTTTGTTTTGCATTTCTCTGATTATTAGTGAAGTTATATGTCAATTATATCTCAGTAAAGCTGGAAAAATTAAACCAAATCACATGGATGAGTTGGTAAATCCACAATTGTAAGTAAAACATTTAATATGCCTCTATCAAGATATAGGGAGCTAAAAACAAATCATGAAAGGTATAGTCAACTTAAATAACATATTAACATGTTTTTGCGGGTCAAGATGGTAGAGTACAAGACCCTGAACTCACCTCCTCCCAGGGACACACCAAAATTACAATTACTTACAGAGCAACTATTTAACAGAACAATCCTAAGATTAGTAGAACAGATTTTCTGTAACCAAAAATATAAAGGAGTCACAGTGAGACAGGTAAGAGGGGCAGAGACATGGTATAGTTGAACCCACACCCTGAATTGGCAACCCACAGAAAGAACATCACAACTGCAGAGGTCCTCCCCAAGGAAAGAGGGTTCTGAGTCCCACATTGGGCTCCCCAGCCTGGGGGTCCTGCGTTGGGAAGATGAGCCCCCAGAACTTCCATCTTTGAAAACCAGTGAGGCTTACATTTAGGAGAGCTGGTGGGTTATAGGAAAGAGACTCCACTCTTAAAGGGTGCCACACGTTCCGAGACCCAGGGTAGAGGTAATAGTTTGAAAGGAGTGTAGGTGAAGCCCACTTGCTGACCTTGGAGAGCCTCATGGAGAGGCAGGAGGCAACTAGGACTTCCCCTGGAGATGGATTCACTGGCGGCAGCCATTTTGAGGAGCTCAATCCACCTTGATGACATGGGTGCTGGTAAGTGCTATTTTGGAATCCTCCTTCCAGCCTACTGATGCCAAGGGGTTGCCCCACCCACCATCTGGACCACAGCAGGTGCATGCCTCCAGGTCACGCTGCCGGCCATGCAGGGAGCCTGTCCCATGTACCAGCAGGCTCAGAGCAGCCAAACACCACCAGGCCACACAGCCAACTTTGGAGGAAGACTAGCCCACCCTTCAGCAGGCCCGTAGCCACCATAAGAGTTAGGATTCTGTAGCCAACCAGGGATGAGTCACACCTACTAACATGCCCACAACAGAAGGGTGCATGCAGTGCACATGGGGGGCACCTCTAGAGCACATAGTTCTAGTGACCAGAGGCGAGTATGCTGCTGGGTTCCGTAGTATGTCTTCTATGCAAGGTCACTTCTCCAAGATCAGGTGACATAACCCACCTACCTCATACATACAAATAAGCACAGAGAATTAAGCAAAATGAGGAGACAGAGGAATATGCTTCAAACAAGGAAACAAAGTGCAAACCCAGAAGGAGAACTAAATAAATTAGAGATACTCAATCTATCCATTAGTTAAAAGTAATGATGATAAAGTGCTCAATGAACTTGGAATAAGAATAGATGAACACAGTGAGAATTTTAACAAAGAGTTAGAAAACATAAGAACCAAACAGAGCTGAAGAATACAATAACTGAAATAAAAAATACACTAGAAGATATCAACAGTAGATTACATGATATAGAGGAACATATCAGTGACCTAGAAGACAGAGTAGTAAAAATCACCCAAACTGAATAGAAAAAAGAAAAAAAGAATTTTTAAAAAGTGAGGATAGTTTTAGAAACCTCTGGGACAAAATCAAGTGTACTAACATTTGCATTATAGAAGTCATAGGAAAAGAAGAGAGAGAGAGAGAGAAAGGGGCAGATACATTATTGGAAGAAATAATAGCTCCATCCAGGTCTAGGATGCACAGAGAGTCAAACAAAATACATATTCCCAGCTGCAGAACTGGTATTGCTTATCTCAGCAAAAGAGATTGTTTGCATGGAAAGATTAATAGCACTGATTAGCTTTCTAATATTTTGCACTTTTGGAAATGTTTTTTATGTGATTATATTTAAAATTTTAGTAAAAACTGAAATAAAACCATATTGACCAGTTGCCTAAAAAAAAAAAAAAAGAATCCCAAGAGGTTCACAGAAAGATACATTATAATTTAAGTGGCAAACATTAAAGATAAAGAGAGAATCTTAAAAGCAACAAAGAAAAAGCAACAAGAAAACTCCCAGATGACTCTTCAGCAGAAACTTTACAGGCTAGAAGTGAGTGGCACTATATATTTAAAGTGATGAAAGGAAAAAACCTACAACCAGCCTTTCCATATAAATTTTGAATCCGTATATCAATATCTACAAAATAGCCAGCTGGGATTTTGATTTGGGATAATTCCCCTTTAAAAACTACATTCCTTTTGTTAGAATCTTGCTGACTTCTTCATATATGAAGAAATATGAGGGTGAGTCCTTTATTTCCCCTTTAAGTTTTTCTCTTATTCTGGATCAACTGTTAGCAGTTTCTATAAAGGTCCAGGTATTAGGGATATAAGTCTCAAAATAGACTTTATGGGCCTCCTACACTTACCTAGAATGTGGGCCACAATAAAGTAAGTAGTTAGCAGTTAGGTCCCAATTCATGCCCCCTTTCTTTGAAGGTCAGAATAAGAAATTACACCTTTTGAAATGAAAGGGAACTTCTGGAGACATATGATTTAGAGTAAGCAGAAATTTTTTTCCTTCAATTTGTTTTAATAAGAACAGGCTATCTATATTTCTTTGAATATTCCAATACAGAACAAATTCTATTTATGCTTGTCATATTCATGAGACAAACTAAGAAGAAATAATATAAGAAAGAGCAAGTTGAGAATACTAAAACTAGGACTGTATAAAAAGTTTTGAAATATCAAGTAACATGAAGATGTTTCCACTTCTAACATTAAAATATGCATTTTGATTTGTTGTCATGGAGTACATGGTTTTAAGTTGTAACAGCAAAGTAAAGTTAAAATAGATTACTTTTGTTAATCTGAATGCATTTTGATACAATAAATGGCAAAACTAAACAGCTGTCACTCATCTTAGAGAAGCAACATTAATTACCTCCTTAAAAATATTTGTAATTCAAGACAACACACTTGAAAAACAGTAACTTCCTAATTAGGATCATGGATTTAGTTAAGGAAAAAAATCTTGGGCTTCCCTGGTGGTGCAGTGGTTGAGAATCTGCCTGCCAATGCAGGGGACACGGGTTCGAGCCCTGGTCTGGGAAGATTCCACATGCCGCGGAGCAACTAGGCCCGTGAGCCACAATTACTGAGCCTGCGCGTCTGGAGCCTGTGCTCCGCAACAAGAGAGGCCGCGATAGTGAGAGGCCCGCGCACCGCGATGAAGAGTGGCCCCCACTTGCCGCAACCAGAGAAAGCCCTCGCACAGAAATGAAGACCCAACACAGCCATAAATAAATAAATAAATAAAATAAAAATAAAATAAAATAAAAATTAAAAAAAAATCTTAAGTATTAGAATCTCAAATTTATAGATACTAAATATTTCAGTTGTGGCTATTTAATATCTGAGCAATGTAGTCAATCTTTAATGAAAAAAAAGCTTGCTAATTACAATGATCAAAACTTAGATTTATTATCTTTATTTGTAAATTTTTATCTTTATCTTTATTTATAAATTTATTTACCCCCAAATTATCTTGAAGCTGTTTCTTCTCCCGTATCTTTTTACCATGTTGTCTTTTTATTGCTTAGTTTTATTTCTATTTCCTAGTAGTGGTATAAAACTCTTTTAATGAAAGAGTTTGCTAAAATTTCATGTTGATATTTCCAGTGAATATCAGTTGAAGTAGTTTAGAGGAAAATAGTAACAATTCAACTTACATTTATTATCATCATTAAAATATTTGACATTTTGCACATGTAAATTATGTTAGCATCAAGTTAAATATTTTAACCCAGGTCACTTTAATAATATCCTTAGGCTCCTCCCTAATATTTGGAAAATATTTTAGTTTTCTGCCATTTGTGATCTATTCTCCAAAGCGAAAGTTGAAGTTCTATATTAAATTCAGTTTTTGTAAATCTATTTTATGCAGGCATATTTGAAAATGCTGCAATGCAATTGGAAGCAAATATTATATTGGAATGTTTACAGGCTTCACATGTAAAATATCCTTGGAAAATCATTCAGAAACTGCTAAATGATAATGACTTTGCTATGAAAGTGACTATAAAATTAGCCATAGCAGAGGTTATAGACCATTTGGCAACCAACCTAAAAGGAAAGAAAGGTCAAGTATTAAACTGCATCAGGCTAGGAAATCTCACCACAAAACATTTTCAAGGATATGAAGTATTAAAATAGACTCCTACTGTGGCAATGACTGAATCTTCCACTACATATTCACAGTAAAAGCCCAATTTAAATGCTAGGAAATAAATTGTTCCCCCCCAACCAAATTAGGTTGAAACCATAACCCTCCAATGTGATTGTATTTGAAGATGTTTTTTTAAAAGTGGTAATTAAGGTTAAATGAAGTCATATGAGTGAAGCTCTAATCTGATAGGTAGTCTTATAGCAGGAAGAAGGAAGATCTCTCTCCCTTTGTCTCTACCCATGCAGAAAGAAGTCATGTGAATACAGTGCAAGATGGTAGCCACGTACAAACCAAGAGAAGAGGCCTCAGATGAAACCTATTTGCAGCATTTTGATCTTGGTTTTCCCAGCCTCTAGAGCTGTGAGAAATAGATTTGTTATTTAAAGCCACTAGTCTATGGCAATTGGTTATGGCAGCCTGAGCAGACCAAAAGAATAAATTACACTAAAACTGAGTTTTAACAATTAAACATATTAGTATGTAATAAGAAAAAAACACTTGATTTCTAATTTCAATAAATGTGCTCAGAATTTTTCCGCTACCCATTCTAGAAAATTAAATATTGCTTAATATGTAACATGTACTGTGTAAAGTGCCTCAAACAATTTTTTCTGTTTTTATTGAAAACATGTTATACTATATCTAACAGTCTGGATCCGTAGATCTGGAAGGAAAATGAGAAAGCTTCTTTCCCTTCAGCAATGAAAACGGCAACAGGATGAAGGAGCAAGACATAAAGAAGATTGCTGGAGTTTTAGAAAAAAACTGAGAGGCATTCCTTCTGAAATTCAGATTGTGTGGTTCTGAGCTGAATGATACTATGAAAGCAACAAGTAGACTGAAAAAAGAACGGCTTATATAAAAGTGCCAGGTATATCTGACTCCAGGATTAAGGACTTTTTTTTTTTTTTTTTCTGGCCTTCTTCTCTTAGGGTGACAACTCTGCTTTACTATTAAGGCACTGATCTCCTCAGCTTGCCTCTCCTGGGTTGGAACTCCCACCCTAAGAGTCAGATAGGCTGAGGGCCATCAAAGCGCAGTGTCCTTGGCCTGCCGTGCCTAGGATAGAGCTTCCACCTTACAAGTGGAGGATGAGTGGAGGGTAGGAGGCTCACATGTCTCAGATGTACATTCTTAAAATAATGCTTCTGCAACATGGGGTTGAGAGTGATGAGACATGCTGGTCACCTGCCCCTCCCACAAGAACCATCTCCCTAGACTGGAAGTTGCTGTGGGACGGAAGCCCCATATTCTTGGCTATATCTGCCTGTGTAAAGCCTCTATCACACTGAGATGGGGACACTTCAAATCAAAGAAGGAGCATGCAAGATAGAATCAAGGCAGGAAAAAGTAGAGTATGTTTTCACAAATGAGAAAGAACCACTATGTCTGAAGCTATGGTGGCAGAGCAAAATGAGCTCAAATATTCAGGTGTGGTAGGCAGGTCAGGTGGGTCAGAGACGTGTAGGTCCTATAAAAATGTTTGAACAAAGGTGTCAATGACTAATTAAAACTTTGCCTTTCTACCCAGGAATTTTTTAGTATTAATAAAATTCAACTACATAAATGAATAGTACAGTAATGGGAGAACTCTGGGTTGCTAACAGCAGGTGGTAAAAGAAGGGCCTTTGACCATACTAAAACAGAATCAAAGGAAATTTTCTCATTCCATGAAAATGTTGGCTAATTTTTTTTTTTTTTTTCATATTTACCAGTCCTGAGGATAGGAGAAAGAACCCCAGAAAGGCATGAAGTTAAATTTTAAATCAGCTGATCCAAATGGGGATTTGGATTCAGTATATATTTTATAGAGTGGAAACTATGTGGATTTCTATGGTTTACCATGTTTGGTCTCAGCAAGGTGATGACTGAGCTACATACCCACCACTTCCCTGGAAACCCTACTTCATGCTGCTATACAGATAACATTAATTCTTTGTATTTGCTTGTTAATTAAATTTCTTATTTATTTTCTAATATGATATTCATTCAATAAACATGTATTTGGGGCTCACCCCTAGTGCATATGTTATATCAGATGAAAAGATCCGTCTGATATTTAGAGTTACAACTATATAAAAAGGAATTTATAAATAACATATTTAGAAAATTTCATAAAGATCCAATTTGATGAGCATTGCCTTGCACAATTATGTGTTTGAAAACAATAAATACATTCTAACATATTCAGGGAAAGAAAATGAGAGAAAATGAGTTAAGTTGTGATACTCTGTGTGAACAAAATGGACGTGTCTCCATATTTGCATTTTTACCATGTCCTTTTCACCTCAATATCATTTTGAGATAAATTAGGCATGCTACACATGTGCAAGTGTTAAGAATTATAATAAAGGTGGTATAGGACAGCTAGTTCCCTTTGTAACTATGAGGTGGTGAATGTGGACCTTCAGTTGTTATGGCAACCTTCAATTAATGAAAGTATCATCAAAGTCATCTCTCTACAATATTTAATAAGCTATTTCCATTAAACATGATTGAATGTTCCTTTCTGAATTCAATGACATAGCTGACGTTAAAAGCCATATTTTTAAAGAACAAAAATAACTATATCCTCAATTGTTTAACCGAGAAAAGTCTTTCAAAATCTTCTCTTAAAATTAATTTTTTGTAAAGACAGCTGCAACTATGTTGCTAATAAAATATTAATAGCTTCTACATAGTTAGTCCTTCATGTAGATTTACGGATCATTACGGATTTTCCATTAAGCTAGTGTGGTCAGATTTGATGATGATGATGGTGGTAATGATGATGACTGACAGAAAATTCTGCTAATATTAGTAGCATTAACTGATAAAATACTAACAGATAATTTTATTTCTATCAAAATAACCTTCTCCAAACTCTCTCACAAGCTCATTAACATAAACAATAAGCTGAAAATCCAAAGGTTATTATATCAATGGATGTAGTGTTGAGATATGACTTGAATTTATAATGACTAATACTTATAGAATGACTTTTCATATATTATCTTAGTCCTCAACACACGTAAGGTAGATTTCATTATTCCCATTTAATAGATTGGGAAAATGAGACACCAAGAGCCAAAATTAAAGTAATATTTTACAGCTCACACAATGAGTATGTGAGGAAGCAAGTGTTTGTGCCAAGTCTGTCCAATGCCAAAATCTGTCCTCTGTCCATCAGGTCATGCTTTCTCCTGAGAATCATTTTGAGGTTATGACCTAAAAATAATATCATAACATGTATGAGTCTATAAACTACTACCACAAAATTCCAGTGTCCTTATTTCACTACCTGCTAAATGATAAAAATGAATATCTGAGTTTATTAGCTGTAAGCTAATAATGCTTAAGGTTTAATACTCAAGTCTTAAAATCTCCTTGGAGCACAACCCAGGATGATGTAAAGAGTAACTGGAGCATGATTAGAAAAGGAAATATTCTGATTCAGTGATCAACAATGTGAACCTTGGGAAGGAAGCTAAAAGCTACAACCTGGAATAATAGGATTGTTTAGTAACATAGATGTAAATAAAGTCTAAGAGGAAAGTGTCTTTAAAAAGTGACTTTTTAATTTTTTCCTTATATGTACAAAATATTAACCCAAAATAAAAGTGAGATTGTCTTTTCTTGTTGACATAACCAGGAAGGCTGAATCAGTTTTAATCTACAGCACTGTAGGCATTGGAACATTGAATACATGTTTGTCCTTTTTGTGCCAGCAATTATAAATGCATTTGGAATGGAGTCCTGGGCTGAAGCCCTAGCTTTTCCAAACTGGTTAAATTCCTTAAATAATGGTAATATTAAAAATGATATCAGCGTGTGTTGATCACCTATGATGTGCTAGATGTGCTAGCTAAATATACTTTACATGCATTTTCAGATCACAAAAAATGTACCACAGGAAATTAACCACTTCACCTTTAGGTCCCCTATTGAAATGGAAGGATAATGTCTACCTTCCATATTATGGAGGCAGTATATATATGATTAAGAGTATAGCCACTTGGTCAGATAATCTAGTATTTGAATTCCAGCTTTTCCACCTTATACCTCTGTGATCTTGGACAAAGCACTATTAGCCTTATATTTTGGGAAACAAAATAAATTTTATTTATTTTGTATATTGGGAAACAATAAAATAGTTGCTTCACAATACTACAAAGCTACAGTATTCAAAAGAGCATGGTACTGGCATTAAAAACAGACATATGGATCATTGGAACAGAATAGAGAGCCCAGAAATAAACCCACATACCTATGGTCAATTAATCTTCTACAAAGGAGATAAGAATATACAATGGAGAAAAGACAGTCTCTTCAGCAAGTGGTGTTGGGAAAGTTGGACAGCCACATGTAAATCAATGAAATTAGAACACACCCTCACACCATACACAACAATAAACTGAAAATGGCTTAAAGACTTAAATATAAGACATGACACCATAAAACTCTTAGAAGAGAACATAGGCAAAACATTCTCTGACATAAATTGTACCAATGTTTTCTTAGGTCAGTCTCCCAAGGCAATAGAAATAAAAGCAAAAATAAACAAATGGAACCTAATCAAACTTACAAACTTCTATACAGCAAAGGAAACCATAAACAAAACAAAAAAACCTACAAACTGGGAGAAAAAATTTGCAAATGATATGACTGACAAAAGCTTAATTTCTGAAATATACAAACAGCTCATACAACTCAATAACAAAACAGCAAACAACCCAATCGAAAAATGGGCAGAAGACATAAATAGACATTTCTCCCAAGAACACATACAGATGGCCAATGGGCACATGAAAAGATGTTCAACACCACTAATTATTAGAGAAGTGCGAATCAAAACTGCAATGAGGAATCACCTCACACTGGTCAGAATGGCCATCATTAAAAGTTGACAAATAACAAATGCAAAGAGGGTGTGGTAAACAGGGAATCCATCTACACTGCTGGTGGGAACATAAATTGGTGCAGCCACTATGGAAAATAGTATGGAGGTTCCTCAAAAAACTAAAAATAGAGTTTCCATATGATCCTGCAATCCCACTCTTGGGCATATATCTGGAGAAAACTATAATTCAAAAAGATACATGCACCCCAATGTTCATTGCAGCACTATTTACAATAGCCAAGACATGGAAACAACCTAAATGTCCATCAACAGATGAATGGATAAAGAAGATGTGGCACATATATACAATGGAATACTACTCAGCCATAAAAAAGAATGAAATAATGCCATTTGCAGTAACATGGGTGAACCTAGAGATTATCATACTAAGTGAAGTAAGTCAGAAAGAGAAAGACAAATACCATATGACTTATATGTGCAATCTAAAATATGACACAAATGAACTTTTCTATGAAACAGAAACAGACTGACAGAAATAGAGAATGGACTTGTGGTTGCCAAGTTGGTGGGTGTTGGGAGTTAGGGATTAGCAGATGCAAACTATTACATATAGAACTGATAAACAACAAGGTGCTACTGTATAGCACAGGGAACTATATTCAGTATCCTCTGCTGAACCATAATGCAAAAGAATATGAAAAAGAATGTATATAGGGCTTCCCTGGTGGCGCAGTGGTTGGGAATATGCCTGCCAATGCAGGGGACACGGGTTCGGGCCCTGGTCTGGGAAGATCCCACATGCCGCAGAGCAACTGGGCCCGTGGGCCACAGCTACTGAGCCTGCGTGTCTGGAGCTTGTGCTCCACAACAAGAGAGCCCGCGACAGTGAGAGGCCCGCGCACTGCGATGAAGAGTGGCCCCCGCTCGCCACAACTAGAGGAAGCCCGCGCACAGCAGCGAAGACCCAACACAGCCAAAAATAAATAAATAAATAAATAAAAATTAAAAAAAAAAAAAAAAAGAATGTATATGTATGTATAAATGACTCACTTTGCTATACCATAGAAATTAATACAACATTGTAAATGAACTATACTACAATAAAATAATTTAATAAAACAAAAACAAAAAACAAATCACAGCTTCTGGAGTTTTACTGAGGATTAGATATAGCCGAATAAGATTTAAAAAATAATTGCTTCATAGGATTGTTTAGAAGATTAAATGCATCTGACCATCTTAACATGGTGCCTGGCATATAGTCAATGCTCGAAAAATATTAGTCATTATTATTCATAATAACGTTATTGACATGTGAAGGTCGTCAGGCACAGAGGAGGTACTTGCCAGACAGTAAATACCTTCATTCTTTCAGTGTGCCTTACTGCTATAGACCATATACCAATTAATTAACCTGAACAGGTAAAGGCACTGAAGAGATCACAACAGAGTAGCCTAAAATTAAGTTCAATTTCATAATCATTTATTGAATGATTTTTGTTTTGTTTTGTTTTATAATGATTTTTGTTTTGTTTTGTTTTATAATGACTACCACCACAATAAAAATGTCCAAATTTAGTGAGTGAATTTGGAGTAAGAGTATATAGGACAATAAGTATTGGGTTGAATCATATGAAATTGTTGATGTTTCTCTTTTAACTCCTCCTCTTTTAAAGAGTAATATTTATTGAGTTTTCTATGTATATTAAATTATCAACCCCCCCCAATGATTACTTGATATAGAAACGACTATTATCCTTATTATAGAATGAAGAAACTAAGCGAAAAAGAGGTTAAGAAAATTACCCAAAGGTTATCATAGAAAATTCAGATTAATTAAATCTTAATTTTTATTAAAATAACACCAAGTTTTTAAAAAAACAGAAAACAAACTAAATAAAATAACCAAAATGATTAATTATAAGTTTATATTAGGTGTCAAATATATTTAAAAAAAGAATTGTATTTTATTATTCTTTTTCATTTTGAATATTTTAGTGAATTCATTTTTCATAATTCTACAGAAGTAACCATACTTTATTTGGAACTCACACTGTTTACCTGAAAACTGTTTTTAAATAATTACTTTTAAGTAGCTAACTTTGAGTGGCTATTCAGTGTGAGGATTATTTTAAATGCTTCTCATCAATAAATTAATTTTTTTATCACAACACTCCTGTATGATAGATACTAATTAACCTCTATTTTACAGATGAACACTTTGAGGCAAAAAAGAGGTTCAATGACCTGCCCAAGGACACTTGACAAAATGTGGCAGAGTCTAGATTTGAACTTATACGTCTGATTCCAGAGAAATCTCTCTTAATCATTATGCTGAACAAATGAGACCAGCACCTACATATAAGTGAAGAATAGTATGATAAGAAGGGAAATCTGTTATATTGGAAGAAGGTAATATATTTTAGGTTTACTTAATAAAAATGGAATACGTCAAATAAGGGAATTTGTTGGAGTTTTTTTTAAAGAAACTGTCAAGTTATGGAGAAAGAGACTGTGCAATTTGAAAATCACATATCCATGATAGAGATTTAAGCCAAGAAGAAAAATGGAATCAACCAAATGGCACATCAAGTGCATTGCATACAACTCCCTTTTGAACCATTTATGTGACTCTTTTTTCTTATTTACAATATTTTATTGCAAAAATCCACATGCAAATGAGTTAAACAGTAATTAGAGGTAGAAAGCCACATGATCTAGATAGATTCTCCTATGAAAGATTAGAAGAGGAGTTTGATTGGAAAGAGTGTGTTATTGTTCCTGCACAAAGAATGTGATGTGAATAAGTTCAATTTGACTTGTAACTAAATGAGATTGTGCTGAGTATAGGAGCTCTGGAACTTCTTCGGTTCCAATGACTTATGATATCTCCAGAGCTGAATATTCTTGGCAATGTAAATAAACCAGCTGCTCATGAATCCAAGTTGCCTCATCTATTCTGCCTAGTTGTTACTACTGCATAGAAACTGTTCCTAAAGTGGAGAATGGTAGAGATAATTGTATTGAGGGATTTGGGGAATCAGCTTAGGTTGCAAGTGATTTTAGCAGCTCGATGTCTTGTTTTTCCACGCTCTTTTTGTTCAACAATGAAGGTCAAGTCCACGTGACTAAAACATGATTACAGTTGCTAATTGTTCAGTGTGGAACAAAAGGCTTGCTTCTCTTCAAGCAGAAGAAGAATTTCTTGTCAGAAAATGGTCTTGGGGACAGGAGGAAATCAACTGCTAATTACCACTTTGTTGTCTTGCAAGGTTCAGAGCACTGATGAACTTTGTTTGGTACTCCTATCTACATCAAATCTTAGCAGGCCCTGCATATTAGCACCACCCAGAACAGCTCTTTCGAATATCATATCCTGCTCCTGATATTTCTCATGATCACTTCTCTGTGGCCCAGTAAGGGCAAATGATGGCAATTGGGTCAGACTCCTCTTCAGTCTGGGGCTCCCAGAGATTCTAAAGTATCACATCAGTCGACTTAGCCCTTAAGAACTTGCTAAATTTTAGTTATTTTCTTCTTACAAACTTTTATGGTAATTACTTCTTCCTCCCATGATTTTCCCAGTGAAACAGTTTGCATGTCTCTTTTCTGCAAGGAGCTTGTCATCGTTTGGAATTCAGTTCACCTAGTCAACTTGTGACTTCAGTCTCTCATGGGCTTAAAAAATTATGATTTTGAAGGGTTTCCCACTTTTTAAGGATAGGAATGATCTTCACTTGTGGCATTTTTAACCTTACGCAAAAGCAAAACTACCTGATTTCTTACGGAAGTTAATTAACATACATGAACTGAGGAACTCCTAAAACCTAACAAGTCACACTACATCTTAAGCAGTTAAGTCCAAGAGTTTTAATCAAGAATTATTATATTAAATAGAGGGCAACCTAATGTTTTAATCAGAGAAAACCTCAGGGAATCAGATTTTAGACGGATTTTTAAACTTTTAGCTGACAGTATGTTAAATTTCATTATCCTAATGTGTAAAGATGGCAGTATGTCCATATATACTTAGTTAAAATTTAAGTGAGATTTGTTGAATGATAACTATCTCTAAGGATTGTAATAGAAACTATATGCTTTATTTTTTTTAATATAAATATATTGTTTATGTAAGCTGTTATAGCACTTCTAGAGGTATAAAAACTGAAGCAATAAGAATTTAAATAACACCCCAAATCAAATAGTTGTTAAGTTAATATTCAAACTCATATATTTTGATTCTACAGAGGTTCATAACACTCTGCTCTATTACAACTGGCAGGTCGATTTGATTATATATATAATATATATACACAATTATATAATATATATACCCTATATGTATAATTATACATACAATATATCAATACATACCCTATATATCCAATTATATATATATCCAATATATATCACACATACAGTCCAGTATATCACACATATATATTGCATACCCATATAATAATATGTATGATATAGATCCATAAAGAAATCTGGAAAGATTAATGTAAATTTTTAACAATATAAACTTCTGTCTTTGTTAAACTTTATAATAGCTATTATTTGTCCCTATACAACTATCTCTTTTTTAAAAAAATCACAACATCTTATCATTCAAACTCTCCCAATCTCTTAGTTCTGTTACTTCCATTCTCCATATTCATCATGATCTTCACTTTTTTTTTCATTTTGTTTGTTTCCTTCTGACTCCCTAGTGTACCTAGCTTCAATGAATGGTCTCTTAAGCATGGGATCCACCTCAGCTCACATTAATGACTCTTTTTCCAGCCCTTTGCTTCTCTTGTCTTATCGATGAGGAAAAGATTTAAGGAAGAAACAAAAGGGAAGGGGGCGAGGAAAAGACAAATATAAAGACAAGAAAGCAACGGTAGATCAGCTTTTTAAATACTTCTATGTTTATGAGGAAAATTTTCACTTTTTCTAGTGGTAACTTTTTACTCTGCAAGAAATGTAGATCACTCAGTTAAGAAGTCAGGAAGAGAATGGTTATCATAAGGATTTATGTGGAACAATAATAAAAACAATCTCAGGATAATCAACAAGAACTTTTGGTCCCAGAGAATATGAGACCAAAGGTCATTCTAGAATCTGAAGTAATTCTGAACCTCAGTAATTAGAATCTACCAATCTTCATTCAAGCAATACTGCTTTTAATGTGATTCAGCTATTCTCATAATATCTATCTCTATCTTGGTCTTTCTGCTTATCCTTCTAACATGTGACTTTACCCTTCTCTAATGTGTATTTTTTTTTCTGTGATGTAATTTATTCAAATGTTTTCTTAATTGTTATCTCAGCTAATGTGATTCTTCAGGGTCTCACAAGTCTCTCCTTTTCAAGTTCAGCTTTTGCTGCTACTATTATATATATCCCATTCTTTTGGCATTTTCTGAGAATCTGATTAGCCCAGTTCATTGTTATCTAGCAGTTATCATCACATATCACTGATCAGATTCTTCCCATAGATATCTGCTTTTATGAAAATGAACTGTCCTTTCTGACAGAAGTTCTCTTCACACATCATGGCTCCCCATATGTATGAATTTGCTAGGGCTGCTGTAACAAAGTACCACACACTGGGTGGCTTAAAAGAACAGAGATTTACTGTTTCACAGTTCTGGAGACTAGAAGTCCAAAATCAAGTTATCTTCAGGGCCATGCTCTCTGAAAACTATGGGGAAATTATTCATTGCCTCCCCCTAGGTGCTGGTGGATGACTGTCAATCTTTGGGATTTCTGGCAGCAGCTCCATAATTCCAGTCAGCCTCCATCTCCATATAGCATTCTTTCTATGTGCCTCTCTCTCCACATGGCTGTCCTCTTATAAGGACACAAGATATATTGGATTAAGAGGCTACTCTACTCCAGTATTACCTCATTTTAATTTAACTAATTTCGTCTTCAACAACCCTATTTCCAAATAAGATCACATTCTTAGGCATTGTGGTTTAGGACTGCAACATATCTTTTTAGAGGGGTGACACAATTCAACCCATAACACCAAAGGAGGTACACATTAAGGCTTCCAGTGGAAGGAACCATGGCATCTGTAGTAACAACAAGTGAATCGTGTTTATAGTTCATTGTTTAAAACATAAGGAGATACTTGCTATGAGTTATTGCAATAAAACCTAACTTCCCAGAAGCAGAAGTTTTAATTTACACTACTATTTATCTTGGTGAACTTTAAAAAAATCATTCAAGATTTTTACAGTTGTTTAATAATGTTGGACCTCTAATTTTGTTTTTAAGTGCATCCTGTTGATGGACATTGAGCTATCTTCTTTATATACATAATTTTACTTATTCATCAGAATGACCTATACCTACATAATGTTACTTTTCTTGTTTTCATATATTTACTTATTAATAATTGGTCAAACATTACAATGCTGATAAACAGTGGGAGCAAGATCTATATCATGTTTCTGATTCTATTGCTCATAATTTTTTCTTTTGCCTGATGAATTCTTACTAATCTTTTAAAGCCTAAATTAATGTTTGTATCTTGTTTGAAGCTAGACTCAACTATAATAGCCAGAGTCCATTGCTCTGAGAAGCAGTATATATTAATGCTATGAAAATTGTTTTTAATGTCAGATAAATTGGTGTTCTAGTTTCATATTCATCACTTAATAATTTTGCAATATTAGGCAAATTACATAATCTTTCTGAGCCTGGATTTCCTAGTTTATAAAATAGGAATAAAATCTCATAGAATTCAACAGAGACTTGCAAGTTCTAATCAAAGTGCCTGTAATAGAACAAATACTCAATATATATTAGCTGTTGTTATTATTGTTATTATTATTCCCTGTCCACCCATTATGAATTACACATAACTTATTGATGCTATTGTAATGATTATTTACTTGATTTTCATACCCAAAGATTATCCATAATAGAAAATTAATAAGTGCTTGTTTAATTCACTCAATGACTGTTCAAAATACACAAAATTGCTTACTAAGACCAAGAGATGAGAACAAGTTCAGTGTTAAACGATCTGGAAAATAATCAGTAAGTTGAGCCCAGTATAATGGAAGTTAATTTTAATGGTTGTTAATGTACATCACTCAGATTTAAATTCTATCATGAATCATGGCCATCTCAAAATATTATTGCAAATTTTGCAGTAGCTTTAAGTATCTTCCTACAAAACTCTGAACATAAATTAATGACTAAAAAATAAACATTTGTTATAATCCAGATTCTTTATCAATAGGTATTCTATTATATGAATTAAAAATGTCTTACTGTCAATTTATGTAGATTGTATTTTTTTCACTTTTAGATGGAAATTAAAGGATTGCATACCAATTTCAATATACATGGTACAAAGACGGGTGCGTCCCATCAATGGCATTATTGCATAATACTGAGGTTAATGTGAGCAGAGTCTGGGAAATTTTGCCCGGCCTCATGGAATGGTAGCATAGGAACAATGTTTCCATGACAACACTCTAACCACTCTTTCAAGATGTACTTGTAGATATTCATATTTTGTGATGAGAAAATATAATAACATTTTTACCTTGAAAAGTTATCTAAAAATTGTCAGTCTTATCATTATCCATTGTAACTATTATCATCTGAAATTTTAAAAAGATACATCGCATTTAAAAAATCTTCCTTAAAATAAATACACTAATAATAAATATGCAGACACTCCTACAGGAATTGTGCTTAATATGGGTTCATTTTTGCTGCCAATACTAGATAGATTGCATATAATTCTAGTTATTCATGATAGCTAGCAATAAATGTTATTATTCTAGAACCTAAATTACGGTTTGAAAGCTATAGTCCAATTATTGGAGAGCTGTTTGTTTTTTCAAGTTACAATTCAAATGTTATATTTGTTAATATATTGACAACTCATCCAATTTTAGCTGATTGGATATTCTGTTTAAGAACTTAGATTAGAATCTAAATTATTTTCCTTTTGGTTGCATTCTTCTCAAGAACCTTATAGTGTTCACTACTTTCCTGTGTGATAACATTATATGAACATTTATTTTGTAAGTGCTAGAATTAAATGATAGTCTCTGAAGCATAGTTCAAAACTGATCATAACTTACAGAATTAATGCTCCACTTGACCTTCTACAAATATTTTATTTGGGAACACTCATATTGGAGAGAGTGTCCCTTATTTTGAAAAGAGGAAGTCAGGTATTTTTCATCCAATTTAATTGTTCTTCTTAATCAGGGAAACCTCAGTGATGTAATAAATTGATATCATTTCAAGATGTTACAATTTCATCATGTATTTCTTAATATTTTAAATGCTAACCTCTTTCCAACTCAGGGGAAAATGATTTGCCTAAGGAGAAATACTCATAAATTTTGGTATATTTGAGATGGTCAATACCACTCATGTAAAAGACGTCCTAACCACAGTGAAAGTAGTAATTTCAAATTTTTATGAAAAACATTAATTTTATACCTGTGAGGACAGATTACCTGATTGCTTTTCTCTGTAAAGCAATCACTCATTAATGTTGCGACTAATCAAATATCTCTGAAAATGTATTATTGGAAATGTTACTAATTGTCCTACAAAAATATCTTTAGTAATATTTTAAAATTACTAAGTAAATTATGTACACCTGTAAAAACGCTAAACACATATGTAGATCTAATCCTATACCTTTGATTGTAAGACTTCTGTAATAAATGACAATATGCCATTCTCGATAATGCCAGGAAGTTTTATTTGCTATCCCATTGAGTGAATGCATGCATGATATTTTGGTCTAAGAAGTGTGATGGCATTAACAAATAACCATAACATTGATGTATATCATCTATTCAATGAGCAACTGTATATACCATGTAATTCATTCTAGTAGCTAAGTTTTTTTCATTTTAATGGAATTGTTATTTATCTATCATTTTCTAATTGGTTTTTCTGGCATAATATACTTTTTTTTAAATCTTTTTTTATGTTTTTATTTTTTGATTTTTTTAACATCTTTATTGGAGTATAGTTGCTTTACAATGGTGTGTTAGTTTCTGCTTTATAACAAAGTGAATCAGCTATACGTATACATATATCCCCATATCTCCTCCCTCTTGCGTCTCCCTCCCACCCTCCCTATCCCACCCCTCTAGGTGGTCACAAAGCACTGAGGTGATCTCCCTGTGCTATGTAGCTGCTTCCCACTAGCTATCTATTTTACATTTGGTAGTGTATATATGTCCATGCTGCTCTCTCACTTCGTCCCAGCTTACCCTTTCCCCTCCCCGTGTCCTCAAATCCATTCTCTACATCTGTGCCTTTATTCCTGTTCTGCCTCTAGGTTCTTCAGAACCATTTTTTTGTTTTTGTTTTTAGATTCCATATATATGTGTTAAGATGAATGGATAAAGAAGATGTGGCACACATATACAATGGAATATTACTCAGCCATAAAAAGAAATGAAATAATATACTTTTTAAAACAATACTAAAAGTCCATGGGGACATTAAGATATAATAGATGTACATATAATATATACATATACACATATGCATATACATATGTATCAGTATTTGAGCACAGATAAAATGTGAAACCCAGACAGAGATGTTTATCACGGTGTGGTAGAAATGGATAAGGAGTAGTAGAAATATTTCAAAGTTTTATTTGGTCATTAACAAAACAGAAAGACCGAGATGAGGGAGGGAGGGAGAGAGGGAAGAAAGAAGAGAGGGAGGGAAGAATAAAAAAAGCAGTATAGCAAATTAATATATAGTGATAAAGAATATTGTCTCTTAGGTCAGACTGTCTTCTAATTCTAATTTTATTACTGTGACTTGGGCAGGTTATTTAATGCCTCTAAATTTCAGTTAACTCTAAACGGGCAGAATGATCATACCCATATATTTGTTATGCTGCAATGATTAAATGAGCAAAAATATAAGATCATTTCAGAGTATTGTGCAGATAGTATTAAAAATAATATCATTATTTCTTATATTTTCATTGTACACTACATTTACTATTGTATACATGAAACTTACACATTATACAAATTAATTAACCATGGATCTATGATGGAAAATATCTTTAAACAAAATGATATATCATCATATATGATTAATCAACGAGCAGATTTTTAGAGTGTTGCAAAGTAAATGTGAAAAATTTCAGACACAAAACTATCAGGATGTCAGTTACCAGAGATGGCAGAGTCATTGATATTTGGCATGGCTTTATTAATTACATCCTAACATAGTAGAATTTACAGTTCATATTCTTTGCTTTTTTGCTCAAATATATCAATATGATTTGAAACAGTACTTTATGTTATGTTTGGATAAAAATAACATATATAGAAATGGACTTGATTTTGCATCTAAGTTTCTGACTGAACAGTATTTAAATAAAAGACACAGTATAGCTCAGGAATTCCAATTTGTGTCTCATTAATACCCTGTAATATTGTGATCACATGTGTTTAAGAACTGTGGGTCTGATCCATAGTGATTTTCAATTAACAAGATATTTAAAAGGTTTGATTTTTAGGCATAAGAACATGGGTTGCTTTTTGAATTGGTGGATAGGTGAGACAGCATAATGCTACCAGATATGAAACCAGATGCCCACTTTTCCTCAACAAGCATTTATTATTTAAAGAACTTTGTTTAAAGTATAATGTTAAAAAAAGAGAGCAGAGAGCTTGAAATGGTTGTTATTGTAGTGGGAACTACCTTAGGCAGCAGCTGAATTACTGACTCTGAATTTTGACTACCCTCTACTTGATAGAAAAAGAAGCAAACTGCAATTTTCCAAATGACCCACCTAAGTGGAGATCCTACCTTCTCAATTTAGCTGGGAGTAATGGCTGAATATAGAAGAATAAGAAATTATATTATTTTCCTAGGGTTTCCATAACAAAATACCACATACAACATGGCTAAAACAATAGAAGTGTGTTGTCCTACAGTTCTGGAGGCTAGAAGGCCAAAATCGAGGTGCTGGCAGAGCTGGTTCCTTCTGAGGACTATCATGTCCATCCCATGCCTTTCCCTTGGCTCTGGTATTTTCAGGTGTTCCTTGGCTTGTATACGACATACTCCCTGTACCTTTATATCATCTTCCCTCTATGCTGATCTCTTTCTCTTCACATAGCATTCTTTTTAGGAGGACACCAGTGATACTGGGTCAGGGACCCAATTTACTCCAAAATAGTCTCATCTTAATTATTTCCAAGGTACTGGTAGTTAGGGCTTCAACATATAAATTTGGGGGGGGGGTGCAATTCAACCCGTAACAGAAATCTAGTATGATTTTAGGTAATAGTCTAGTTTAGTTTTGTTTCGAGTAATGTTCTCTAATCAAGTGTTACCATTAATAAAGCTGGTATTTTCATCCCTATTTACCTCCTATGACTACTTCACAATTATATCAGAACCTGTAGAGGTGGAGGGGAAGTAATTAGTATTCTCAGCACCAATAATAAATAAGCTCATGCGGATCTGAATATCTGCAGTTATTAGAGTTCAATAAGCATTACTTTGGACTTGAAATATCTGATACTTCAAATATTGTATGTAGTTCATAGAGTCTTCACATCAGATGAGATTGTTAGAAAAAGACTATTTAGAAATTTGGTAATTGGGACTATTTTCAAATAGACATTCTATTTATTCAAATGTATTTTTTCAGTAAGCATCATTATTTTTCCCAGTAGGAGAAATTTGTCTCTTGGCACTTCCTTTGTGTTCAGTAAAGTTGATTTCCAAATACCAGAAGAGTTGTGGTTGGTTTGTTTTCTGTGCAGTAATCACCTTTTCAATGACAAACACTTTAGCCACTATTTTCTAATTGTATTAAACGTTTACCACTTCCTTTAAAACGTACTGCACTAGCCTAGTAGCCTTCCTACCAAAATGAGAAATAAAAGATTCTTCTTATTGCACTTTTAGTAGTGCACTGTTAAATATCACATTTGAAATGTGATGCTTTGAAATAGATATATTTTAAAATGGAAACATTTGTCTCCAACTTGTTGTTTTCTTTTATCAGAAATATATGTTATAATTTTAAAATATTTTTTCAATGTTTATTATAATTTTCATATTGTCTTAAATTATTTGCTAACTTAACACTGTGTATTATAATAATATACTCATGACACAGTCTTTCCTTAATTCTAAGATGTACATTTTAGCATTTTTAAGTTTCAACTATTAGGATGTATCTTTGAATTGATATAGCCTTTAATAGGGTACCTTATTTTCTTTTTCCTTGCTTTCATAACCAATAATATTATTAAATCAGCCCTGTATCTCACAATGGTTTAACTGAATCAAGGGAAATGTTATAAACTCATTCTTACATTCTTTGCTTGAAAGTGATGAATTTATCATATCAATATTCTAGCACTTCAAAAATTATATAAGCATGGTGACCATATATTTCATTTTGTACAGGGAGCCTGAATTTTATGTCTGTTATCATAATCATTAACAGCACATAATTTTACTCTTAAAATATCACAGTTTGGAAGAGAAGTTATATGTTTACCATACACATAAGTAAGATTAACCTATAGTTTTTATTCAATATTATCTCTGTCAGGTTACATTATAAACTTGGGAGCAGAGTCTGGGAAATTTTGCCACAGCCTCATGGAATGATAGCATGTCACATCTTTCCTCAGGGCGTGCTGGCAGCTATCACCTTGATAGGAGGTGGGGCTGGAGATGGAGGGTCAGAGCCAGGTGTGAGGCTGGGCCTCCCCTCTGCTTAGTGGCTGCCACTGCTATATTGGGGGCAGAGGTGGGTATCAAGTGGCTGGAGCAGAAGCCCTTGAGGGTTGGGCAGAGCTGGTTCCCTTTAAGTGTGTGCTCTTCCCTCTCCCAGCACTGACACGGAGGAGCAGTGCTGGAACAAGAGGGGCCCATGTGAGCTCTTGGATGTGGTGGGGCCTGGGCCGTAGTGGTCTGGCCACCATCAGATGCGTGGGGTGCTTCTGAGGCTGTGCCTGTGTAAGTGTCAGTAATGGCTGCCCCTACCCTGTTCAGAAGTCACTTTAGGCCTGAATCCCTTCTGTATCTCACAGCTGAGCTCTTCTCTCAGTCATGGCAGCCCTCACTCCAGTGTGGAGCTGTGAGGAGTATGTATTCTCCCTCTTCCTCTGAGTTCCCTCCCAGGGGCACAGGTCCTGACCTGATGGTTTCTCTTTCCTTCCTACCTAATTCTGTGTGGATCTTTCCTATAGCCTTCATTGTACAGGAACCTTTCCGCCAGTTTCCGGGTAGTTTTCAATGAGAATTGTTCCACATGTAGATGTATTTTTGATGTGTTCATGAGGGAAAGTGAGTTCATGTCCTCCTACTCCACCATCTTGATCGGTCTCCCCACGTTTCTCAAATATGAAACTTCCTACTGTTTATACAATATAGACTGAATTGGAAAATCATTACTTCTTCTGTGAAAGATGCTTAAGATAGTTACCATAAACATTACAATAAATTTAAAATAATCTTGTAAAATTGGTACTTAAAATACAATTTTGAAAATATTTTAGAATATAATCTTCTGTTAAAAAACCTGGGACAAGTGGATCATTTTCTGAAAACACACTAAAGCTGTACTATGTCAGAGTAATGTATTTGGGTATATCTCCAAATTTATAGACCGACTTACCAAAGAAAATATCAAATAAATCTCTTCCTCACAATTCACATGATCTAAAACAACAAACATATAAATGTAGATTCACACACACACACACAAAAAAACAAAAACAAAATAGAAAAAAATGCCCCCTGCCTAGTTTTTCTCAAGAGAGAAAAAACAATTATATTAAATGGATAGATTTTTGTACAGACTAAAAATTTTTATGAGGTAAGAAACATGTCAAAATCTCATTAGAGATGGTGGCAAGTAAAGAAGGGTGGGAGAATAAAAAGCATAGCATTAACCAACAGGCTTATTTCAGGACTCAGAAACTGTGATCATGTAACAGAGAAGAACAAAATCTGACTCCATGCTGGATCTGTTTCTTTTACTTTGACTGTTGCTTTCCATTGCTTTTGTTCTGGCTATAGCTATAGGCATACATAATGGCTTGCCTCAGGGAACCCTGCCCTCTGCCTGAATGTTAAACTAAAGTGCCTTTGTTCAGCTCACAGGGAAACACCCTGACCTTGCCCACCTGTGAATGGCTGCAGAAAAGAAGAAATTAACACATTCTCTACCTGAGGCTGGTCAAAAAAAGGAGATACTTTGCAAGACTTATGGCCTTTTTACTTTACTTCCTCATCTCCTCCCCTTCTCTGTTCTATAAAAGAAACTAGTATCCAGACCCTGATAAGATGGTACTCTAGGACACTAGTCTGCCATCTTCTCAGACACCAGGTTTTCCCAATGAAGTCGCTATTCTTTGCCTCAATATCTCACCTCCCGATTTAATGGCCAGTTGTGCGGTGAGCAGAGGAGGCTTGGACTTGGTAACAGTCAGGCATGCATCTACAGGGGAAGAAAAATAATCTTCCCTCTACCCTTCTAGACTCTTGGCTGAGACCACCCTGTAATAAAAGTCAGATTAACAGGAGAAAACCAGAAGTTTTATAATAAGTAAACTCCTGTATACATAAGAGATACCTGGGAAAGCTGAGTGACTCCCCAAAGTGGCCCAAGCCACGACCTTAAGTAAATCTCCAGCTAAGGACACAAGAAACATGTTGTGTGTGGGTGGGAGTAGGGTGTTGGGAGTAGTTATGGGAGGTTACCTGGAAAAGCACAGTAAATAAGGATGTGGTTATTGGGTAGATTTAAGTTGGTGTCTTCTACATTCTAGATATTTTATCCTCCTTCTTTTCCTGGTACTGAGGGAGACACCCTTACAAATGGAGATTTCCCTTTTAAATGTAAAGGTACCTTACAAAAGGGTAACTTTTCCTTGGTTTTCAGAGTTTATCCTATGTCTGTTCTTTCTTAAAAATAACCAGCTCAAGATAATCCTTACACCGAAGAAGCATATTTTGGCGTGGCAAATTCTGCCCCACTTCACCACCAGGCTTATTTCCACCAGCATCTAAGAACTTTGTGACAAGTGGTGCATTTTTCCAGGAACATGGGGGAGTAACACATACAAAGGAGGGGATACAATTGCTGAATAGGAGGCAGCCCAAACTCCTGTGACTCATACTGGGACATCATTTAAGAATGCATGAAGAATGTGTAGGACAGAACTAACAGGTACCCTTCAAATATGCCAGGGAAACTCTTGCAGGTATCCAGATGAACAGAGCTTTAAAATGTAAAGAAAGAGTACTTACTTACTGAAAACAAGATTTGCTCACCTACTGATCTGTAATCACGAGGGAAACTCAATTCAGATTTGTTTAAAAGGCATGTAATTATTAGGGCAAATGACTTTTCCCAAAAACTAAGACACTGCTGATGGAACTATAAGAGGTGGTGAGACAGGAAGTGGGCAGGGCACAACCTTTAAAAGAATGACATAGCCTGAGGACATGACATAAACTGATTAAAACCAACTAGGTCCAAGGTGAATTGACGCCCACTAAACCTTGAGCCTCAGTATATGCTCACTGTGACACATCAGCAGGCTAAATGACACACCCACAGGCGCCATGACGGTTCTAAGGCCTACCATAAAAGGTCAAAAAGTGGGTGGTGGCCCAATTCCTGGAAATCCCCACCCCTTCCCCAAAATAGCTGGAATACTCCTCCAACTCATTAGCTTATGAAATTACCCGCCCTTATAAAAACTGACAACCCTGTACCCTGGTGCCTCTCTCACCTTCCGAGGTGACCCACACTCTGTCTATGGAGTGTGTATCTCCCCGAATAAACCTTCTCTCACTTTACTATATCTTGCTCTTGAATTCTTTCCTGCACGAAGGAAAGAACCCACACTTGGACTAGCCTGAGACCTGGGACATGACCACTCTCTCGCGCCCCACTCTCTTTCCTACAACAGTGGCAAGAGGCATAGTTGTGCTGTATATCTTAGCAGAGGAAACAAAGTTACTTACCTACATTGGCACATGTTCTGTCATCAACAGGAGATGAGCCATCAGGTAAAATGTCAGTTGTAGCCAAGGAGCAGATGTTAGCTGGGACCCACTGTGAAGAGAGATTAGCTGGAAAACTAGCAAGAGTATTAGAGTGTCAGAACCCAGATAGGAGGTATAAGGGAGGAGAATTTGCCACCCTAAAATTGTCTCTTTGGCATATTAATTGTTTTAATTTGTTTATTTTCTGAGAAACAGCAGACATGCAAGGACTCTAAAAACCAAGTAGAAGTTGCCCTTTTGTAAGAAACATTTACATTAGTAAGGGAAATATCCATTTGCAAGAGTGTCTCCCTCTCTGTGCCTGGAAGAGGAGGATGACCAAATCTCTAGAAACTCTTACAAATGACTCTCCCCACTTTCAATATCCTCTTTTGTGTTTAGCTGAGGATAGTATTTATGGCAAAGGCTTTGGCCATTTTGGTGAGTTACTCAGTTTTCCTGGGTCTCTCACATGCATACATGTTATTAAACTTTGTTTGATTTTCTACGGTTAATCTGTCTCATGTCAATTTAATTCTTAGACCAGTCAGAAGAACCTAGAAGTGTAGAGGAAAATTTCTTTCTCTCTGACTGTGGGGACTTGGGATTTGATCCCAAAGGGAACTGTAATTGACCAGGTTGATCAGGGTCACTGTGGCCAAATTGTTTAGTTGTGTTGGGACTATGAACAACATAGATGCTTTCAAAATTCTAAGAATTACTGCAGTGTCAAAGTTCTAATGCCTACTAATTCAAACACTACAATAAAATTTAAACATAGCTTTATCAGGGAACTCATTAACATTGTAATTTACCCACATGGAATATTTTTAAATCCAATTTTCTTAATAAATTATCTTAACATCCTTTAATGCACAATAGGACAATTTTAAATTTCTTTAATTTACCTACTTATTTTTTGTCACGTTTAATTTTGTCTTAGACATTAACTTCGTTTTATTTATTTTTTACTTGAATTTATAGACTGCTAAATTGGGAATCCTTTGATTTTTCAGTAAGTTATGTTAATATGTCATATACTACCATCTGTCACTCAAATTTTTTTGCAGTTTCTATTTGACAGTAATGTGCTAATAATAGTTTTTTTTTAATTTCTGAGATATACATTTTAAAGTAATAACTAGAATTATGACTTATAACATTATACCAGAACAATCATCACTTTAAATATATCATGCCACTCCCTTCTGGGTTGTAGAGTTTCTGCTGAGAAATCAGCTGTTAACCTTATGGGAGTTCCCTTGTATGTTATTTGTCATTTTTCCCTTGCTGCTTTCAATAATTTTTCTTCGTCTTTAATTTTTGCCAATTTGATTACTATGTGTCTTGGTGTGTTTCTCCTTGGGTTTATCCTGTAAGGGACTTGCTGTGCTTCCTGGACTTGGGTGGCTATTTCCTTTCCCATGTTAGGGAAGTTTTTGACTATAATCTCTTCAAATATTTTCTCGGGTCCTTTCTCTCTCTCTTCTCCTTCTGGGACCCCTATAATGCGAATGTTGTTGCATTTAATGTTGTCCCAGAGGTCTCTTAGGCTGTCTTCATTTCTTTTCATTCTTTTTTCTTTCCTCTGTTCTGCAGCAGTGAATTCCACCATTCTGTCTTCCAGGTCACTTATCCATTCTTCTGCCTCAGTTATTCTGCTATTGATTCTTTCTAGTGTAGTTTTCATTTCAGTTATTGTATTGTTCATCTCTGTTTGTTCTTTAATTCTTCTAGGTCTTTGTTAAACATTTCTTGCATTTTCTCGATCTTTGCCTCCATTCTTTTTCCGAGGTCCTGTATCATCTTCACTATCATTATTCTGAATTCTTTTTCTGGAAGGTTGCCTGTCTCCACTTCATTTAGTTGTTTTTCTGGGCTTTTACCTTGTTCCTTCATCTGGTATATAGCCCTCTGCCTTTTCATCTTGTCTATCTTTCTGTGAATGTGGTTTTTGTTCCACAGGCTGCAGGATTGTAGTTCTTCTTGCTTCTGTTGTCTGTCCTCTGGTGGATGAGGCTATCTCAATAGTTTTAATCATTAATAAAATATTATAAATTTGGGGGCTATGTAGTAAAGAAACTTGTGAAAGAGCTTGCCAGGAATATGCCTGATTTAATGAATAATATTATTTAGCAAAATATCAATCCACATACCTGTTATTAGATGTTAATTAAATTTCTAAATTCTAATTTAGCAATTCAGTAACTGAGTTTATAAAAAAGTTTATCTATGAAGGGGAGCAGAATTTTCCACCCCAGAATATGCCTCTTTGACATAAAGATTATTTTAGGCTGATTAGTTTTAAGAACTAGCAGACACAGGAAAAGCTCTGAAAAATGAAATTAAGCTACCCTTTTGTAAGAGATGTTTATATTTATAATAGAAATTTCCCTTTTTAAGGGTATCTCCCACTCTGTACCAGGAAGGGAATCTCTAGAAACTCTTATCAATGGGTAAGGTAATGGCCAAAATCTGCATAATGACTGCACTCTCTTCTACTGTGTTTTTCCTGATAGTCTCCCATAACTGGTCTCTCCCTGCCCCCAATATCTTCTTTTGTCTTTAGCTGGAGATGGTATATAAAGTGGTGGCTTGGACCATTTGAGGAAGTTACTCAGTTTTCCTTAGTATCTCAAGTATATAGGAGGTATTAAATTTCTGTTTGTTTTTCTCCTGTTAATATGTCTTTTAGCAGCCAACAACCTAGAAGGGTAGAGGGAAAATTATTTTCCTCCCTCACATCTAGATAAACAGGTTGATTTATTATGAGAAATGTCCATATGCCCAGTGGGAAGACTGTGAACAACATGAATTAGCAATGATGGAACCAGATCGTATAAGAAGCAAATGTCATATGAGTTCTAGAAGTAATATACTTTCCCAAATCAGTGAGATGCTTCCCATTGTCTTTTCACTGCCATTGTTTCAACCATATTCTTTACTTTTAAACCATATTCAGGCTTCAGTCAGGTACCTAAGTTTGGAATAAGACTCTCTTTTATCTCTTTTCCTAACATTCATACACCTATAAAGTTAGGTGAGGGGGGTGAAAAAAGTACTGCTAAGAGTCCTTTTGTCTCCAACACTGTGTTTACTGCTGTGTCAGGGAAAGTGGAATTGATGCCAAAAATACTTCATTTATCTACTCACCCTGGTGGCCTCAACGGTGATATTTAGAGTGCAGCATTTAAATTGATTATGAGTGCAAACACAGCTACTACCTGATTTGCATAACAAAGATGCAATCTTTACTTCCCTGATTCCCCCTCACCACCAAGAAACATCAACTCTCAAATGTCTGCTAACAGTTTAGTACAAGGGGTTTGGGATTGGTTAGTTTCTTCTCAATAAGGGCAATGTTTGATTACTTATCAACAAATTACTTTCAATCTCTTCATCCATATTTGTGAGATAGGTTACAAGAGGAGTTAGATAAAAGTGGATGGTTCTCTGTTAGTAAAAGGAGAAAACAGTAAGAACAAATTTCTGAAAATATACGTCTAAAAATCTGGTATCACTGCTGAGAATTTTGCATGTAATGGAAAGTATTATTTTGCATTTTTAAGCAGTTCCATTTCACTCATGCTCCTCTTTTCTCTGCTCTCCATCTACATTGAAATTTATTTCCTTAAATAAGACATGCTCCCCACAGATAGAGTGGCTTTGGGCAAGTTGATGTTTTTGCATTATTTTATGGTAACACAAATAACAGTAGGACAAAATCAAAGTGTACATAAGTTTCATCTGCTTGCCTAATTCTAGCTGTAAAGAGAATGGAAAAGGTAGCTGAAATGGGGTGGGTTAATTTGAGGAATGGACCAATCAGTCCTGGCAGAAGCAAAGGCTTATTGCTGCACCCACTATTAATGAATACTCCAAAACACAAAAGCCCTCTCAAGGGACTCTGGCAGTTGAGAGAAGACTAGAATAAGGATATATGGTACCCTATTCCCTGACCTGGTGTCCTTCAGGTCTACAGAAATGAAACACAGGATAAAGACCATCAGCCCACAGTCTTCAAACTGGTGTTTGGAAGTACAGTTAACCCTTGAACAACACAGATTTGAACTGCATGGGTCCACTTACATGCAGACTTTTTTCAATAGTAAATACAACAGTACTACAAGATCTATGGTTGTTGACTCTGTAAATGCCAAACCATAGATACAGAGGAACCTCAGATATGGAGGGCAGACTATAAATTATATGCGAATTTTCCCCCACATGGAAGATAGGCACCCCAAATCCTACATTGTTCAAGGATCAACTGTAATTGTACAAATAACTATATGTTATGGCAGTAAAAGCAAGAAAGAGACTGTACCAATGATATATTTGGGGAGAAACAAAATTGAATTAAATTAAAAACATACAAATTCTCTCTGTTTTAAAGAAATAACCTGAAAAAAATAGTGACCACACAGAAACACTGGTAATATAAAATATAGAAAAGACATGAATAATACATTTTACAGAGAGAAACACATAATTTTCAACAATAAATGTTTCATACTTTCTCAGAATCATTAAAGGTCAAAAAGCAGAAAAAATATTAGATTATTTAAGGAATATGAAATGTGATATAAAAGATTAAGATCCAAGTTGAGGGATAGTTAAACTGAAGTAAAACTATCACAGGAATTAGAAACAAAGGAAAATAAAGACGAGAAAAGGAAGAATAGAAACAAGCCTGGTAATGAATCAATGGCATGAAGAAAAAATTTGAAATAGACATATAGACTATGGAGAGGAAAGTCATGTAGCTGACAAGAATTAAAGTATAGTGGGGGATGGTGATGAAAAAGACAAAATATCACAGTAACTCATGTAACAAAAGTAAAGAAGAAAAAGATAGATGATGGATAGATATAGATGATAGAGAGAATCAGAACCAAAATAGGGGAAAGTTTTTTACTTTACTTTCTTTATTTAATTTATATGTGATGATAGGAGAAAAAAAATCTGTTGATAGAAAGGAAGTACAATGTTTCTGGAGAAACATACATAGAAAATCAGCAATATGAAGACATGTTCAAGTGAAATTACAGATCTTTGAAATATTGAGACAGAACAAAAGCTATCAAGGCAAAAATAAGCTTGCCAATGACATGGGTTGACCTCAGACTTTGCTACAACTACATGTAAAGCTAGGAAATAGTGGAGCCATGTCTATCTGTTTTTGAGGGATAAAGTTATGTCCCAAGAAATTTATATTTAACCAACTTGTAATTCACAGAAGAATATTCTAATACAGTTATGGCCTCAGGTAATGCAATTAGAACTCTTAAGGTTTCTTGGTAAAAAGTCTTAATAAATACATAGAACCTACATTGTTTGCTTTAGGCATAATGTAAAGGATGTTTCAGGATTCCAAAAGATGGGTCTCTGTCTGTTGTGTTTTAAACCAAACACTTGTCTTCAGTGAAATGGTAAGCAACATTTAGATATTATCAGTACTGCTATCAGCCCTCTACCAAAGGAGAGATCTTCAAATATTCTTGTCAGTCAACTATCTGAGCTAATTTTAATAAATGAGTGAACAAAGAGGGATTTACTTGTAACTAATAGACAAGGTCTGAAGGTAAGGCTGGGAACCTGTTTCAAATTGAATAGTGTTTTGATCCATTTTTGTCTTAATTCTTGAGACAGAAATGGCCGTCTCCAGGCATTGCATATTTCTATTAATATTTGGAATGGATTTATTGGTGACATCGTATCACAATCTACCTATCTCATATAGAAAATTAAGTGGAACATTATACTCTACTTCTAATTATATATATATATATATATACACACATATATGTGTATATATATGTATATTACATATACACATATAGGTATATATATGAAAATCTTTACTCCAGAATTTTAACATTATTATTATTATTATTCCCGTTGTAATAATATTTGAAAGAAACACAGATATTTGTGTATTTTACTTAATACACATAGTTTATTAATCATATATTTTCCCCCAAGGACAAAAAGAAAAATCATTATTTGAATGGCAAGTGATAAAAAATGTCCAGATCCATAGTGAGAAACTTGTCTGACCACCTCCAGTAATACAAAATTCCAAGTCTAGACTGTTTTCTGAGCTCCATCTGTAAATATCAAACCACCTACTCAAAATCTCCACTTACATATCACAAAGCTACTTGAAATTGAACATCAAACTGGTTTTAGTATCTTCTTCTAAATCTTCCCCACATCCAAAGTTCAGTTTAAATAAATGTCATCATCATTTACCCAGCTGCTCAAGCTTGAAACTTGTGAGTCATGCATGATTTTTCCTACTACTTCAGCCCCAGATCTCACAAAGCTGTCTACTACAGTCCATCTTTATTGCCACAACTATTGTCCACGTTACCATCATTCTCAATTTATTAGTAATCTTCTAACATCCATTTGCTGAGCCTCCTCCTACAGTCTACTCTCTCCAGAGCAGAGAATAACCATTTAAAAATGTGATAATGCCGTTTCTTTACTAAGACACTTGCTTCCCATTATCTCCACAGTAAAAGACCACTTGCCTCAGATGGCAGAAGACCCTGCCTGAACAGGGCCCACCTAGCTTTCCAGGAGCACCTCAGGTTACTCTGTCAATGTCATCTCCATTCTAATGCTGGGACTTTACAGTTCTTTAAATGCTCATTATTCCAGTTTTGCCTCTTAGCTAAAGCTATTGTCTGTTCAAATGTTCTTTTATTATCTATTCTGTTTATCCTTCATGTCTCAGCTCAAACATTTTTTCTCTGAGAAGCCTTCACAAATTAGATCCTTCTTTTCATATATGGGTAGGTATACTTGTTATGAGTTCTCCTGTACTTGAACTATTTGATAATACTTTGAGTACTTGAAAATATTTTTAATAACCAATTTAAAAAATCCTTATCATAGTTCATTACCTATGATGGTAAGGAATGTACCTATTTTTCTTTTTTCTTTATTTGTAATAACTGCTGAATTCCTACCTCTAGCATATTATCAGGAAATTGATATTTGCATGATTGTATTGAATTTGATCGAGACTATTTCAGTATTCTGAAACTTTATGCCTGATCATTATATAAAAAATTGCGTGATCTGTTAATTTCTAAGTCAAGACTTTATAGATCTATTGTTCTCATAATGTCAATTACACAATTCACATAAACTGAATTCACATAATATTAAATACTTTACAAGTCATTGAGAGGTTGAACTATGTTCTACCATTAAAACAGGAGGAAGTATTGTGTTTTTGCTGATGTTTATGATAGAAAATTTTAAGAACTAGAAATATGCAAAGAGGGAGATAAAAGACCTACTTATGTTTTCATCTCAGAAATAACTAACATTTTGCTTTACTTATATACCAGTCACAAATTTCATGTGTGTGTTTATGTATTTGTATTTTGCACTTGAGTGGGAGCTGATATTTTATAACCTTTTAAAAAAAATTTTTGTTGTTGTCATTTTATTCCTCAGTATACTATAAGCAATTTCTCCATGCAATTTAATAGTCCCTTCGAAAACATAACTACTTATGGTTGCATGGTTCCTTACATGGATACATTGTATTGAATCATTCTGGTATCATTGGATATTTAGCTTCTCTTCAGTTTTTCACTATTAGAAATATCACCAGTATGTAACTGACCATATTGGTATACAAGTCTTCTTGTACATTTCTGATTCTGTCCTTAGGATAAGACCTTAAGAATTGAATACCTCTATCAAAGAGTATGATTTTATTTTTACTTTAGTAGTTTATCTATAAATAGACTAAATTTCATCTCAATAATTTCTAAGTTATTTTACACAAAATTTAAGCATCCCAAAAGAATTTTAAACACATACAACAATATAATTGTCCACAAAATTAATATTGGTAATCCTGTGAATGTATGAAGGAAAAAAATCCATTAACCATTAAAATATTACTTTAATTAGAGATAAAATTTTGCTTGTAATTTTAATATCTTATCTGAAAGAGATATAGCCCTTGTGAGTAGATCTGTAATAACGCACACAAAGACATGGTATTTAATTTTTACTCCATGTGAACTATTTGTGATTATCACTATTGTCTACAAGTTATATTTGCAAGTTGACAAAGGATGGCAATGCTCTAATGAGTTTTGAAATGTTTCCTATATTGCACCAGTGATCTAGAGTGTACATTTAAAATGAATCTTTTCTAAATGGGTATGTATAAAGCATGCAAATGTCTGAATTTTCAAAAGAAGCAAAATGATCTCTCTTCCAATTCTTGAAATATATTCGTTGGTTTTTGCTCTAGCAACTGCAAAGTCAGGCATCTGTCTGTTAGTTACTGTTTGGTGTGGTGTTGAATTTCATGGTTTGTTAATTTTGCAGTTATGTCTACAAAACTAATAAAAGGAAAATGGGCAAGTCTTTTATACTGCAAAATTCAGAATATCCCCTGGGTAATTTTTTCTTCAGGGAATTCATTTCACATTTTTCTTTTAAGTGAATGAGATAAGTTTCCTGCTTTTTTAAGTTATCAAAAACTATTATGGGTTACTCAAACTTTAGGTTGTTAAAAATAATAAAACTGTGGCTCCACACCATTAATTTTCCAATATTGGTTTCAGAGATTCTTTTACTAGTAGAGGGCAGGATAATATAAAATTTTATATAAAATGTATCTCTATACTTCCCCAGTCCATATGGACACTGTCATAACACTCTTTTTTATTATTTTCAAAATATATAGCATAATAGTTTATCCCTGGGTAAAAATAAATTCACTTGATACTATAAACATTTCACTACTCATTTAATAGACACAGACTGAGCACTTGGTGGTTCTAGGCGGAGGCTCTGCAGTGCAGGGGCTGTAGATCCAAAAGTAAATTATCTATGTTTAAAAGTTGTGAGTTTAATAAAAGGAGATAGAAATGTTTTTCAAAAGTCCAGTAAACACTTATGGGAAGCTTTATATAAGTATATAGAGGTGTGGAGGAGCACAATAAAAGCCTAAGAATGCATCTGAAGTAGTCTTTACGTAGTCTGATAAAGTCTAGAGCCCTTGCCAGTCTTCCAGCAGCTACAGCAAAGCTAGTGCTTCACAGGGGCTTGACTGGAGCTGCTCTGAAAACCCCTAGGCCAGTAACTGCCTCTGGGGAATAATGGTCTCTCCTCTTCTTCCACCTCACAAATACCATTCATATTGCTTCACATTAACAGACTATCCAGGAATCACACCTGAAAAAAGTTTGGGAATTGCAGTCCCTGAAAGCAGATGGTGTTAATACTAAATTGATAACTGAAATTCAAAACAATATTCACGTACTTGGATTTGGTATATGTTAGAATTATATATTCAACAACATGGCTTTCTTCATATTTAGCCGAGTAGTGGAAACAATGTAGAATCTTAATAAATATAAGTTAAATTAATTTTAACGATAGAGTTGAGATTAAGCAGTATTTAGAGCCTCTAACTTTAACATATTCAAATATACCCAAATAAGTTAAGCAAAGGTAATTAATTTTGTTATTAAATTAATCACTAGGATATATATATATACACACACACACACACACACACACACACACACATATATATATATAAATTTTCTTATATGTCCAGTTCACTTCATTCCCATCATCCTAGACTGCATTTGTACTGCATTTGTCTGCTGCATAGCACACTGAACTAGCTCTCCTATCTTGGTCTTCCTGCAACTAATTGTTCCCACCACCCCTTTTCCACCTGTTCTCCAGTGATGTTTTCAAATTGCAAATATGACGATATCATACCCAAACATACAAACTACATGCTTAGGGAGATACATATTTTATTAGAAAAGTTCAGTTCAGTAATTTTCATAATTTTCATAAAATTTCCTCTGACATTATTTTGTAATTTTCAGTATTTACCTAACTTCTCTGAACTTCTGATTTGATTTCTAAAATGAAGTACTACCTCAAAGGGCAGTAGTAAAAATTAAGCAGGATAAGCACTCACACACTGCCCGATAGTATTAGTTCAGTAATAGTTTCTTTTTTTTTATTATCTCTTCTGTATGTAAAACATCTTTTTAAATAATTGATGATTACTGGATGCTATAATCTAAAATAATAATATGAAATGTGTTTTTCTGCCAATGTGATTTTTAGAATTCATATAGATTAATTGAACTATAATTGACATACAATAAACTGCATACATGCCCCAGGAAGCCATTACCAAAATCAAAATATCAAACATTTCCACAGCTCCTCAAAGATGCAACTTTCCTTATCTCCTAATTACAAGACAACCATTGATTTGTCTTCTGGCACCATAGTTTACATTTTCTAGAATTTTATATAGATGGAATCAACACCACTTGTTGAAAATACTACTTCCTCTCTATTGTTACTTACACCTTTGTACTTTTGTAAAAAAAACAACTGACCGTATTTGTGTGGGTTTATTACTAGTACTTACTCTCTCCCATTGATCTTTTTGACTATACTTTTACCAGTAACACAACTTTGTTTGTTATAGCAAGTAGCATTATAGTTTATTTGATATTGGTTAGTGTGAGTAATTCAACTATGTTTTTCTTTCTCAAAAATGTTTTAGTAATTTTAGTTCCTATACCTTTCCATATAAATTTTAGAATTGGCTTGCCAATAACCTAAAAAAGAAATCCTTAGGTGATTTTGATTGCGGATGCATTAAATTTACAGGTCAATTTGGGAAAGAAATGACTTCTTCAGTACGTTGAGTCTTCCAACCTACGTATATAGCATATTTCTCTATTTATTTGCATCTTTGATTCCTTATTTTCAGCCCGCAGTTTCTCACATGCTTTGTAAGATTTATAGCTCAGCATCTCAATTTTTTGACCTATTGTAGATCATAGTTTTTCAAATTGTGGTTTCTAGTTTTCAGTGCTAAGATATAGAAATAAAATTTTTCAATGTATTTTTAAGTTGTATCCTATGACCTTGCTAAACTCATTTATTAATTTCAGAAACTTTTATTTGTAGGTTGTTTATGATTTTCCAGGTAGATAATATTGTCATCTGTGAATACGGGCAATTTTGTTTCTTCCTCTCCAATTTGCTTGCATTCATTTTCTTTTTCTTGCCTTAGTAAACTGCTAAAACTTCAAATACAATGTTGAACATAAGTAATGAGAATGAACACTCGTGCCTTGGCCTGCCTTGTGTGTGTTTGTATATGTGTATGTTTTTGGTGAGGTTCGGACATTGCTTTACTTTCTGGCATTGAGCAAGATGCTCCAGACTCATCTTGTATATTCCATACCATAGCCCTAGAATAAGCCATTTATTCAAGGAGCTCTGGTTCCTTTTGTTGGAGAATGATATGAAAAACCAAGACCTGGCCATTAGGTGTGCTTGCCACCACTGATTTATGTTTGAACATTGAACCAGCCTTGCATTTCTTTTATGAGTCCTACTTAAATGTAAGTTTTTATTACATATTGCTATAATTGATGGACCAATTATCTTTTTGAGAATTGTGGGCCTGTGCTCATGATGAATATTGGTCTCTTTGTCTGAATTTGGTATCAGGATAATGCTGTCCTCATAAAATGAGAAGTTTTCTCTCCTTTCTATTTTCTGGTGAAGCTTGTATTGAATTGGTTGTACATCTGCGTAAGTGCTTAGTGAAATTCACCAGTGAAAAGTCTGGACCTGAGAATTCTGAGGGGAGGGGGCGAGGGGGAGGATATTAAGGTGAATTCAATTTCCTTAATAAATATAGGCCTATAATCATCCTACTTTTTTGTAATTTGTGTCTTTCAAGGAATTTATTCATTTAATCTAAGTTATTAAATTTATAGGCATAGATTTGGTTGTAGTATTCCCTTATTATTATTTTAATGTCTATGGAATCAAAGTGATGACTACTTTTTCATTTCTAATAGTGGTAATTTGTGTCTTTTCTTTTCTTTTTTTTTTTTTCTTGTTCTGCCTGGCTAGTGGTTTATCAATTTTATAGGTCTACTGACCCTTTGAAAGAATTAGCTTACTCTCCCACATTCTCGCCTTCTACAACTTTCATGCACAAAGATAAAAGATCCTAAACAGAAATCACATTTGCTGAAATTCAACATCAATTTATTTCAGCAAATGTGATTTCTAAATCTATTGAGATGATTGTATGGCTTTTTTTCCTTTGTTTTTAATTGTTAACTCATCCATGAATTTGAGGAATATGTCCCATTGGCATGATGGATTATCCTATATCACATATCAGTTTTATTTTATAGATTATCCTTTATATACTATTTTATTTGGTTAGAATTTTTCTATCTTTGTCCACAAAAGCTATAGATCTTTAATTTATCTTTCTTGTAATGTTTTTGTCAGATTTTGGTTTCAAGATATGCTGGAGTCATAAACTAGCTTGAAATTATTCCATCAATATTTTTATTACTTGGGAAGTTTTAGGTAAGACTGGTTTTACTTCTTTCTTAAATGTTTGGAATAGTTCAGTGGTGAATTAATCTCATCAGGGATTTTGTTTATGGATACATTTTTAATAATGTATTTAATTGCCTTAATAGACAGGGAATATGCAGATATTCAATTTTCTTTTCTTTTAATTTCAGTACATTGTATTTTGGAGAACTTTTCCATTTTAAATTTATTGCCAAAGACACGTTCATAATATTATCTTAATAACTTTTTATTATTTATAGACTATGTGTTGGCTTTCTTTTATTGTTCTTAATTATAAACATTATTTTATTATTTGTTTCACTTTATAGTAATATATCTAGAGATTTATATTATTAATCTCTTCAAAGAAGTAACTAATAGCTTTGTTGATTTTATATATAGAAAAGTATATTTCTGTTTCACTAATTTATGTTTATTTTTTACATTTCCTTTATCAGTTCTATATTATTTCTTATTTTTCTTATATAATGTTTTATTAATTAACCCAGATCACAGATTTCTAGCCTCTTTCATTTTCTTGTCTATGTATTTAAGCTTGTACCTTTAATTAATAAACATATGAAATAAAAAGGCTCAGAAAGGTGGCAATATTGTGGAAAACAAAGATATGTATATACTTATCTATACATTAACTATTATTAATATTTAATTATATAGACAGTATATTTAAATTCATTAAACTTAACATAATTGGAAAGCAAACTTTTTTTTTTTTTTAGGAAAAATAAAAAGCAAGGTTACCATGTATCTTGAAGATAATTGTCTCTTATTTCTTATTTTCTTCAACATTTTATATTGTCCTTATTTTTCAAGGTTAATAATACCTGACCTCCATGTTATGGCCTCTGAGAACATGTCCAAGGGATTACATATCAAATTTTATATTTTAAAAAGCTCATATGTCTAAACCATTCTATTGTAATATAAAATATTAAAGCTCTCTGGTGGTATATAGAAAGAAATATGCCATCTGTGTCTTAACTTTTCTCCATACTAATGTTGAAATCTAAAAATAGTGACCTTTTGGACTATTTTTAAAAAAAAACAGTTCCAGATGTTGCAGTAGGTTACAACTATCAGCAATTTGAGATTTTGCACTGTAATTACACCTGAGATTCTTCCCTCTTGGTGTACATCAGATACTCCAGAACACTCCCACAGGAAGCATCCCTAATGGTCACTGGATTAATTTACAGAGGACAAAAGTACAATGAGACACAGGAGGAATAATGATTTTTAAAGACAACTGTGAGTATAAAAGGCATATGAAAAGACACTGTTGAGAAAATTCTGTGAACAGAATTTGGATATAGAATTGTGAAAAACCTATTCTTATAATGACAATGTTTTAAATTCTATGTGGTCAGCATAAATATCTTTCCCATAAAATATTCCCAAATATTTTATGAGTTTCACAGTCTGCTCTATTTATGCTTCCTCATTCTATATACTTTTCATAATTGGTGAAAAGGATGTTAGACCGGAAATTTCACTGAGCAAAGATTCATTTATATACAGTCTGTTTACATATACTTTGAAAATCAATATTTTTACTACAGCTTCATATTATTTTAATTATTTTATTATGACAGATTTAGTCCATTAATAATTTATAAAATAATACTTCTTATGAATTACAATGTGATATGCCTGTGTCCTTCCCCCAAATTTTACATTCTGTGATAGCTTAATCATCACATAATAGTAGTTATATTTATATTTACATTGAGAAAAGTATGTGTGAGGAGTGTGCATTGTATGCATATGTAACATGTATATGTACTTAATTAGTGACTAGTTCTTCAGTGAATGTCCTCTACAAGTTGGACACTTGTTTTTATTTTCAACACAACTTCAAGCATATTTGAAAACATTTTTATTTTCTAACACAACAAAATCTTGAGATTCATCTTGCTTTTGTCCTTGTTTATGGTGTTATGCCAACACTCCTTCAAAAGCTCTGAATTTTACCAGGATGTAAATGTAAGTTGGCCAAAGTTTGGATGCTATGGATATACTGATAAAATTACTAGAGGCATCTTAAGCAACTATTTCCCTGTGTTATTGATGGAGTATTCTCACAAATTCCTTGGTGTCATTAAATCATGTTGATACTCTCAATTGACTTACAATGTCTTCTCATAAATACACACATATTCTAAAATTTGGTATTTTGCACTATGTACTACTATACAAAATGTAATTCAATTGCAAAACAGAAGATGCAAACTACTTACTTTCAAGATATATTATAAATCATATTTATAATCAAGGCAGTGTTATGTGGGCAAAAGAGTGGACACATACATCAATGTATGAGAGTGGGAATACAGAAGTAGATCTCCCCACATAATTGATTATATATATATATTGCAAAAGTAATTTAATAAAGAAAAATAGACTCAATAAATGAGAATGGAACTGGAATAACTGGGCATCAATATATAGAAAATTATCTCATTATATATAAAACTCAACCCCAAATGGATAATAGACATAACATAAACTATAAAACTGTAACACATCTAGAAGAAAACCTAGAAAAAAGTTTCTTAGATAGGAAACAAAAATAATAACTATGGTTGTATGAATTGATGCAGAAAAAAAAAATCCTAAAAATAGGAAATTTATTTTTACCATGATAAAAGATGTCTATCAAACCCCCTCAGCAAAGTACTTGGTAATAAAACGTTGAAAGTGTTATTACCTTTAAGATCGTTAATAAAACCAGTGTTCCCACTATCATTTCTATTAAGCATTGTACTGGTTAGGAAGCTATAAAAAATATATGAAAGGTAGAAAGATTAGAAATATGGGGGTGGGGGAAGCAATGCTAAGGTGTTCCCTACTGAACCTAAACTATTTCATGGAACACTAACATTATACAGAGTCACTCTTTGTCCATGACAGAGTGAGAAAAAATATAATCCATTATAATAACGTCTATGCACAGAAAACATAAAAGTACTATACACAATATAAAAATGACCAAATATCTCCCTATTCCAAAGGAGTGACAACTGCTTTCCATTTTTTAAAACCAATTTTAGCTTTAGCCATGTTGCATTCTTCCAGTAACTGAAATAAAAATTGCGTATTAGGATACTCAATCCTAGAATTACACACATGTTCTGACAGTTAATAATATAGACTAAAACTACACTGCCATGAAACCTTCCAAAAACCTCCTAACACAACCCAGATCCTATAACGATCCCCTCCTAATACCTAGATGGTTCCCCATGGTGTACAGTTTCCCTTGATGAAACATATACCAATGAACAAAACTTTGTTCAAATACAGGTATGTTCATGGTGGTCTTTATCTACTGGATTCTGATAAAAGAAAGAAAACTATCCTAATTATAAATGAGATGATTGTCAACATAAAGAATTAAACATAATCTAATAATTAGAATTAATGAGAATTTAACAACATATACTACTATAATCTAGCAATCAAAAGAGATAAAAGATAAATTAAAAACAATATTTTTAATTGCATGGCAAATATAAAGAAATATAACAA
Organism: Balaenoptera musculus; assembly: GCF_009873245.2. Classification (NCBI taxonomy): domain Eukaryota; kingdom Metazoa; phylum Chordata; class Mammalia; order Artiodactyla; family Balaenopteridae; genus Balaenoptera; species Balaenoptera musculus. The sequence continues at coordinate 57,166,002 of NC_045796.1, read as the reverse complement.
AAGGTGAACAAGAGAATATTGGTGAAAATATAACAAATTACTGAAATAATTAATGGAAAACCTAAAAAAATGGGGATAACATACTATTAAATTTGAATTTTTAATATCATAAAAGATATACACTTCTAAGAAAAAATCTATAAATTCAATGAAATTCCAATAAAATTTCCAAGTTTCTAACTCATTTTCTAGGTGGAGCTTGATATATTCTAAAATTTATATTGAAGAACAAATGTTCCAGAATGATTCAGCATCATGTTAAGCATAAAAACAAAATTAGGGAACTAGCTCTATCATATATCATAACTTAGTACAAATCCATATAGTATAAAAAAGAAAGGATGTTTATGATACGAATAGAACAATTAAGCAGAATATCAAGCCCAGAAGAAAACCACATACATATGGACCCAATTTGTGAACAGATGGTGTTGCAGATCAATCAGGAAACATGAACTTTTAAATAAGTGATGCAACAATGACTAGCCATATGGAAAGACAATGTAAAAATAGGATCCTACCTCTCATCATTCAAAAAAATACATTCCATAAATAATAAATGACTAAACATAAAAAAGATGTATACAATTTTAAAAAACAGGACAATTACTTTATGATCTTGGTATGTGAAATGATCTTGTAAATAAGGATCCAGGAGTGGAAACCATAATGGAGAATTATTTTGTGTCAGCTTCAGCCTATTGATAATGACGCTATTAACTAGAAATGCCTGGGGCACTTACCTAGACTCATATTATTTTCGGCAGCTCTCACAGACATTTCCCTGACCAGAACCAGTGGTGTGGCTGGACTGCCTCTTCTGGTTCTTATTATGATTGCAAGACACACCTCAGTAAGAACCATCATGGAATTTTGAATAAACAAAGATTATTACTCACAAGTCCTGAAGGGTACATGACACACCCAGGCACACACAGTGAGGTCTTGGGTAAGAGAGAGAGTGTGGGCCTGGAGTGCTACCTTTATTGGGGTCAAGTGTGGGGTGCTTAGGGTTTCCTGAGTTCAGTATTTACTGGTGAATTTAAAACATGAGTTTGAATTAAAGCAGGAAGGGAAAAGCAAGGGGGCAGTCAAATGATCAGCTATCTATAGAAAACAGTATGGAAATTCCTCAAAAAATTAAAACTAGGGGCTTCTCTGTTGGTGCAGTGGTTAAGAATCTGCCTGCCAATGCAGGGGACACAGGTTCGAGCCCTGGTCCGGGAAGATCCCACATGCTGCAGAGCAACTAAGCCCGAGCGTCACATCTACTGAAGCCCATGTGCCTAGAGCCCGTGCTCCACCACGAGAGAAGCCACTGCAATGAGAAGCCCACGCACCGCAACAAAGAGTAGCCCCTGCTCACGCAACTAGAGAAAGCCTGCACGCAGCAACAAAGACCCAACGCAGCCAAAAATAAATTAATTAATTAAAACAAACAAACAAAAATTAAGACTAGAACTACCATATGATCCAGGTATTCTACCTCTGGAATATGAAAACACTGATCTGAAAAACTATATGCACTCCTATGTTCAGTGCAGCACTACTGACAATAGCCAAGATATAGAAACAATCTAAGTGCCCATTAACAGATGAATGGATAAAAAAGATGTGGTATATACACACACACACACACACACACACACACACACACATAAATGGACTACTACTCAGCCATAAAAAAGGAAATCTTGCCATTTGTGACAATATGTATGGATCTTGCGTGTATCATGTTAAGTGAAATGAGTGAGTAGGATGGAGAAAGACAAATCCTGTAAATTTTCACTCATATGTGGAATATAAAAATAAATAAATAAATAATAAACCAAACCAAACAACAATAATGACAACAAAACCACATAGGTACAGACAACAGAGTAGTGGTTACCAGAGGGGGAGAGGGAGGGAAGGGAGAAATGAGTAAAGGGAATTAACTGTGTGGTGACAGATGGAAACTAAACTTTTGGTGATGGGCATGCTGTAGTGTATGTAGAAGTCAAAAGATAATGTTGTACGTGTGAAACTTATATGATGTTATAAATCAATGTTACCTCAATAAATAAAAATAAATAAATAAAAATGGTCAGTTATCTAAGTCAAGTAGAACTTTCTTAAAAAAGAGAACTTCATGGGCCGGGCAGCCTAGCTCTTTATCTGCTTGTGTAGCTGGCAATCTGTTTATTGGAGATTGATCTCTTTGAAGTGGATGTCTTGGTAATCAAAAGTTTAATGTCAGGCACTTACATGACAATCAAAAAAACTGATTGTCATGTACTTAAACACTAGAAAATTACTAATAATTTTGACAATATTAAATTAGCAAATTCTGTTCATCAAAAAGAAAATCACAGGCAGTGAAAAGTTATTTATAATACAAATAACCAACAAAGTATTAACGTCTATAATATATAAAAATAAAAAAGATATGAATTAAGAAAGATTATAGCTCAATAGAACATGGACCAATAAAACAAACAGAAATTTACCAAAATAAGATGTGCAAATTACCAATAAATATTTGAAAAGGGAAATGCAAATGCAAAGTAAAGCCACAATGTAACACCATTTTACAAGCAAGAGACAGGCAAACTATTTTTTTTTTTAAGCCATGTAGTTCTAAATGATGGTAAGGGTGAAAACAGGAGTACGTTTTCCACTTCTGGGGTCTAAGTGTAAACTGATATATTCATTTTACAAAATAGTTTGTGATTTTTCTAGAAAAATTAAACATGTGCTTCCCCTAAAACCTCTAGTTACACATGGGAATCAGAAGACATGTACAAGAGGATTTATATAACTCTTGTTGAAAATAGCAACAACTGGAAATAATTTAAAAAAAAATCGGTATTAGAAGGGAAAAATAAGTTGTGGGTTGTGGTATATCGACAAGAGAGTAGTCTACAGCTGTTAAAAAACAAAGGATTACAACCATCTGTCTCAAAGCAAAAGAAATATGAGTCAGAAGAAAATGTAAAGTAGATTTTGTTTATGTAAACTTCAAGAAGAGTTAAAAAGAATGTATTTGGGGAAGAATACATCTAGAGATGGCAAATACTACTTGTATTTGAGGGAGGAAGGAGACTATCATGATGGGCAGGGTTCCTGAGGGTCCTCTGAGATATGGTAAAGTTCTGCTTCACAGGAGACAACTAAAAATTGTCTCTTGCCATCTGGTTCTATAAGAATGAAGTCACTAGCCACTGCAGCTGCTGACCTTCAACGCACCCTGAAAGGAGGTCAGGGTGGAGATCAGGAGTGAGGCATTCTGTGCTCTGGGAAAAACTGGCAGAACAGGGCTTCAGACAGTTAGATATTTTCAGGAGAAGATTTTATGAGCCCAATTTCTTGCATCTTCTTGTATCTAGAAGAGCACTGAAATCATTAATGGCGACATCTGCTCCTCATGACTAGCGGCAACCTCCTTGTGACTAGCAGCAACCCTCTGCCAAAATGTATGCTTCACTGCATGTGCCCCCTTCACCAAAATCACATGTACACTCACCTCTTCCCTTACCTCTTTGGAGCGTGTCCTCAGAGCCATCTGAGAGGCTGTCGCCTGGGCTACAGTCCTCACTTCACCCCAAATAAAACTTAACTCACAACTTTGACATTGTGCATTGTTTTCTCAGTCTACACAGGTCTGAGTCATAAGCAGCGGGGATCCTAGGTATTATTATTGTTTAAATTGCACATAGTTTTTATATGTCTTGTGTGAATGCTATGTTTTATTTCAGTTTCATAAGAGAGTGTAGAGCAAAATACTTGTAGAGACAGACATGGAGTTAGTAAAATATTTTTTGGCATAAATAACTGTATCTGGGACATGGGTTCTGTGAAACTGCACTTTAGAGATTATTTTGTAGAGTTAGAAAAGTTACTAAAATAACTATATAATATGAGAAATCTTTAAATTGTACAGTTTTCAAGATAACTATATATATTCGCAGGCATGAATATTACATTATACATTGATAACATAAAAATCACTAATTTATTGCTAGCTTTATGTGGGAAAAATTGTAAGCAAAGCCAAAAAAAGATACAGTTTTTTGGAGAAAATTTAAAGATAAAATGATAATTTGACAGATTATGACAGCTATGATAAAATATGTAGAAGACTTTGAAGACATCATGTGATATTGCATCAGCTCTCTGCAACTTTCTGTTGCTCACATTCCTTTCAACAGAAAGACAACTTCTTTTCCTTTCAATTCTGCCAAATATTGCCATAATAATTCAGAATCTTTTTTTGGTAACAATTTAATGAGGAAACTTGGACTCTGTTATTAAGGGGTTAAATATGCATAAACTGAATTGCTCTTTAATCATGGAAAAATAATACTAGCAATTCTTGTTTTTTGCTTTTGAATGACACAATGTGTGTGATATAATCTGTTTAATTATGTGATAATTCATAATACTCACTTTATATTTACACATTGTTGTTTTTAGATATTTTTGCTATATAACCAAAGTGCTCTACATAAAGACAGAAAAAGTTTGACTCACATTTCTTTCCATGAGCTCTCCAAAATTTTTGCATTCTGTAATGTAGCATTCTCTAGGTATAGTACCATCACCTAGAGATAAAAATATATTTATATATTTACTTATATAAAATTAAAGTCCCCTCAACACACAAATCCAAAGTCATCAAACATAAAATTATTCTAATTTTATTGTAATACTCAGGTAAGAAAATTCCAGAGATTAAAAAATAACAATTTTCTTGGTTAAAAATGTTTTGCATTATTTTCATCTTTTATTTCCAATTAAAAAATTATTATTGAGGTTGTTATTACTAAATAAAGGAGGAAGTTGGGTTTTTTTTGTTTCTTTTTGGTTTTTTTTGTTCTTTTTTGTTTTTGTTTTTTTTAAAACATCTTTATTGAAGTATAATTGCTTTACAATGGTGTGTTAGTTTCTGCTTTATAACAAAGTGAATCAGTTATACATATACATATGTTCCCATATCTCTTCCCTCTTGCATCTCCCTCCCTCCCACCCTCACTATCCAACCCCTCTAGGTGGTCACAAAGCACCAAGCTGATCTCCCTGTGCTATGCGGCTGCTTCCCACTAGCTATCTATTTTACATTTGGTAGTGCATATATGTCCATGACACTCCCTCACCCTGTCACATCTCACCCCTCCCCCTCCCCATATCCGCAAGTCCATTCTCTAGTAGGTCTGTGTCTTTATTCCCGTCTTGCCACTAGGTTCTTCATGACCTTTTTTTTTTTTTTCCTTAGATTCCATATATATGTGTTAGCATATGGTATTTGTTTTTCTCTTTCTGACTTACTTCACTCTGTATGACAGACTCTAACTCCATCCACCTCATTACAAATACCTCCATTTCATTTCTTTTTATGGCTGAGTAATATTCCATTGTATATATGTGCCACATCTTCTTTATCCATTCATCCGATGATGGACACTTAGGTTCCTTCCATGTCCTGGCTATTGTAAATAGAGCTGCAATGAACATTTTGGTACATGACTCTTTTTGAATTATGGTTTTCTCAGGGTATATGCCCAGTAGTGGGATTGCTGGGTCGTATGGTAGTTCTATTTTTAGTTTTTTAAGGAACCTCCATACTGTTCTCCATAGTGGCTGTATCAGTTTACATTCCCACCAAAAGTGCAAGAGTGTTCCCTATTCTCCACACCCTCTCCAGCACTTATTGTTTCTAGATTTTTTGATGATGGCCATTCTGACCGGTATGAGATGATACCTCATTGTAGTTTTGATTTGTATTTCTCTAATGATTAATGATGTTGAGCATTCTTTCATGTGTCTGTTGGCCATCTGTATATCTTCTTTGGAGAAATGTCTATTTAGGTCTTCTGCCCATTTTTGGATTGGGTTGTTTGTTTTTTTGTTATTGAGCTGCATGAGCTGCTTGTAAATCTTGGAGATTAACCTTTGTCAGTTGCTTCATTTGCAAATATTTTCTCCCATTCTGAGGGTTGTCTTTTGGTCTTGTTTATGGTTTCCTTTGCTGTGCAAAAGCTTTTAAGTTTCATTAGGTACCATTTGTTTATTTGTGTTTTTATTTCCATTTCTCTAGGAGCTGGGTCAAAAAGGATACTGCTGTGATTTATGTCATAGAGTGTTCTGCCTATGTTTTCCTCTAAGAGTTTGATAGTGTCTGGCCTTACACTTAGGTCTTTAATCCATTTTGAGTTTATTTTTGTGTATGGTGTCAGGGAGTGTTCTAATTTCATACTTTTACATGTACTTGTCCAATTTTCCCAGCACCACTTATTGAAGAGGCTGTCTTTTCTCCACTGTATATGCTTGCCTCCTTTATCAAAGATAAGGTGACCATATGTGCGTAGGTTTATCTCTGGGTTTTCTATCCTGTTCCATTGATCTATATTTCTGTTTTTGTGCCAGTACCAAACTGTCTTGATTACTGTAGCTTTGTAATATACTCTGAAGTCAGGGAGCCTGATTCCTCCAGCTCCATTTTTCCTTCTCAAGATTGCTTTGGCTATTCGGGGTCTTTTGTGTTTCCATACAAATTGTGAAATTTTTTGTTCTAGTTCTGTGAAAAATGCCAGTGGTAGTTTGATAGGGATTGCATTGAATCTGTAGATTGCTTTGGGTAGTAGAGTCATTTTCACAATGTTGATTCTTCCAATCCAAGAACATGGTATATCTCTCCATCTATTTGTATCATCTTTAATTTCTTTCATCAGTGTCCTATAATTTTCTGCATACAGGTCTTTTGTCTCCTTAGGTAGGTTTATTCCTAGATATTTTATTCTTTTTGTTGCAATGGTAAACGGGAGTGTTTTCTTAATTTCACTTTCAGATTTTTCATCATTAGTGTATAGGAATGCAAGAGATATCTGTGCATTAATTATGTATCCTGCTACTTTACCAAATTCATTGATTAGCTCTAGTAGTTTTCTGGTAGCATCTCTAGGATTCTCTATGTATAGTATCATGTCATCTGCAAACAGTGACAGCTTTACTTCTTCTTTTCCAATTTGGATTCCTTTTATTTCTTTTTCTTCTCTGATTGCTGTGGTTAACACTTCCAAAACTATGTTGAATAATAGTGGTGAGAGTGGGCAACCTTGTCTTGTTCCTGATCTTAGTGGAAATGGTTTCAGTTTTTCACCATTGAGGACAATGTTGGCTGTGGGTTTGTCATATATGGCCTTTATTATGTTGAGGAAAGTTCCCTCTATGCCTACTTTCTGCAGGGCTTTTATCATAAATGGGTGTTGAATTTTGTCGAAAGCTTTCTCTGCATCTATTGAGATGATCATATGGTTTTTCTCCTTCAATTTATTAATATGATGTATCACGTTGATTGATTTGCATATATTGAAGAATCCTTGCATTCCTGGAATAAACCCCACTTGATCGTAGTGTATGATCCTTTTAATGTGCTGTTGGATTCTGTTTGCTAGTATTTTGTTGAGGATTTTTGCATCTATGTTCATCAGTGATATTGGCCTGTAGTTTTCTTTCTTTGTGACATCTTTGTCTGGTTTTGGTATCAGGGTGATGGTGGCCTCGTAGAATGAGTTGGGGAGTATTCCTCCCTCTGCAATATTTTGGAAGAGTTTGAGAAGGATAGGTGTTAGCTCTTCTCTAAATGTTTGATAGAATTTGCCTGTGAAGCCACCTGGTCCCGGGCTTCTGTTTGTTGGAAGATTTTTAATCACAGTTTCAATTTCAGTGCTTGTGATTGGTCTGTTCATATTTTCTATTTCTTCCTGGTTCAGTCTCAGCAGGTTGTGCATTTCTAAGAATCTGTCCATTTCTTCCAGGTTGTCCATTTTATTGGCATAGAGTTGCTTGTAGTAATCTCTCATGATCGTTTGTATTTCTGCAGTGTCAGTGGTTACTTCTCCTTTTTCAATTCTAATTGTATTGATTTGAGTCTTCTCCCTTTTTCTCTTGATGAGTATGGCTAATGGTTTATCAATTTTGTTTATCTTCTCAGAGAACCAGTTTTTAGGTTCATTGATTTTTGCTATTGCTTCCTTCATTTCTTTTTCATTTATTTCTGATCTGATCTTTATGATTTCTTTCCTTCTGCTAGCTTTGGGGTTTTTTTTGTTCTTCTTTCTCTAATTGCTTTAGGTGCAAGGTTAGGTTGTTTATTCGAGATGTTTCCTGTTTCTTGAGGTAGGTTTGTATTGCTATAAACTTCCCTCTTAGAACTGCTTTTGCTGCATCCCATAGGTTTTGGTTCGTCGTGTCTCCACTGTCATTTGTTTCTAGGTATTTTTTGATTTCCCCTTTGATTTCTTCAGTGATCACTTCGTTATTAAGTAGTGTATTGTGTAGCCTCCATGTGTTTGTATTTTTTACAGATCTTTTCCTGTAATTGATATCTAGTCTCATAGCGTTGTGGTTGGAAAAGATACTTGATACGATTTCAATTTTCTTAAATTTATCAAGTCTTGATTTGTGACCCAGGGTATGATCTATCCTGGAGAATGTTGCATGAGCCCTTGAGAAGAAAGTGTATTCTGTTGTTTTTGGGTGGAATGTCCTATAAATATCAATTAAGTCCATCTTGTTTAATGTATCATTTAAAGCTTGTGTTTCCTTATTTATTTTCATTTTGGCTGATCTGTCCATTGGTGAAAGTGGGGTGTTAAAGTCCCCTACTATGATTGTGTTGCTGTCGATTTCCCCTTTTATGGCTGTTAGTATTTGCCTTATGTATTGAGGTGCTCCTATGTTGGGTGCATAAATATTTACAATTGTTATACCTTCCTCTTGGATCGATCCCTTGATCATTATATAGTGTCCTTCTTTGTCTCTTGTAATAGTCTTTATTTTAAAGTCTATTTTGTCTGATATGAGAATTGCTACTCCAGCTTTCTTTTGATTTCCATTTGCATGGAATATCTTCTTCCATCCCCTCACTTTCAGTCTGTATGTGTCTCTAGGTCTGAAGTGGGTCTCTTGTACACAGCATATATATGGGTCTTGTTTTTGTATCCATTCAGCCAGCCTGTGTCTTTTGGTGGGAGCATTTAATCCATTTACATTTAAGGTAATTATCGATATGTATGTTCCTATTCCCATTTTCTTAAATATTTTGGGTTTGTTATTGTAGGTGTTTTCCTTCTCTTGTGTTTCTTGCCTAGAGAAGTTCCTTTAGCATTTGTTGTAAAGCTGGTTTGGTGGTGCTGAACTCTCTCAGCTTTTGCTTGTCTGTAAAGGTTTTAATTTCTCCATCAAATCTGAATGAGATCCTTGCTGGGTAGAGTAACCTTGGTTGTAGGTTTTTTCTCCTTCATCACTTTAAGTATATCCTGCCACTCCCTTCTGGCTTGCAGAGTTTCTGCTGAAAGATCAGATGTTAACCTTATGGGGATTCCCTTGTGTGTTATTTGTTGTTTTTCCCTTGCTGCTTTTAATATGTTTTCTTTATATTTAATTTTTGAAAGTTTGATTAATATGTCTTGGCATGTTTCTCCTTGGATTTATCCTGTATGGGACTCTCTGTGCTTCCTGGACTTGATTAACTATTTCCTTTCCCATATTAGGGAAGTTTTCAACTATAATCTCTTCAAATATTTTCTCAGTCCCTTTCTTTTTCTCTTCTTCTTCTGGGACTCCTATGATTCGAATGTTGGTACATTTAATGTTGTCCCAGAGGTCTCTGAGACTGTCCTCAGTTCTTTTCATTCTTTTTTCTTTATTCTGCTCTTCAGTAGTTATTTCCACTATTTTATCTTCCAGGTCACTTATCCGTTCTTCTGCCTCAGTTATTCTGCTATTGATCCCGTCTAGAGTATTTTTAATTTCATTTATTGTGTTTTTCATCGTTGCTTGGTTCCTCTTTAGTTCTTCTCCATCCTTGTTAAATGTTTCTTGCATTTTGTCTATTCTATTTCCAAGATTTTTGATCATCTTTACTATCATTATTCTGAATTCTTTTTCAGGTAGACTGCCTATTCCCTCTTCATTTGTTAGGTCTGGTGTGTTTTAACCCTGCTCCTTCACCTGCTGTGTGTTTTTTTTTTCTTCTCATTTTGCTTATCTTACTGTGTTTGGGGTCTCCTTTTCACAGTCTGCAGGTTCGTAGTTCCCGTTGTTTTTGGTATCTGTCCCCAGTGGCTAAGGTTGGTTCAGTGGGTTGTGTAGGCTTCCTGGTGGAGGGGACTAGTGCCTGTGTTCTGGTGGATGAGGTTGGATCTTGTCTTTCTGGTGGGCACGTCCACATCTGGTGGTGTGTTCTGGGGTGTCTGTGGCCTTATTATGATTTTAGGCAGCCTCTCTGCTAATGGATGGGGCTGTGTTCCTGTCTTGCTAGTTGTTTGGCATAGGGTGTCCAGCACTGTAGCTTGCTGGTCGTTGAGTGAAGCTGAGTCTTGATGTTGAGATGGAGATCTCCGAGAGATTTTCGCTTTTTGGTATTACATGGAGCTGGGAGGTCTCTTGTGGACCAGTGTCCTGAAGTTGGCTCTCCCATCTCAGAGGCACAGCCCTGATACCTGGCTGGAGCACCAAGAGCCTTTCAGCCACACGGCTCAGAATAAAAGGGAGAAAAAATAGAAAGAAAGAAAGAAAGAGGATAAAATAAAATAAAATAAAACTATTATAATAAAAAATAAGAAAAAAATTATTAAGAATAAATTTATTAAGAAAATTTTTTTTAATTTTTAAAAATAGAGTGTTATTTTTTATAATAAAAAAATTATTAAGAAAATTTTTTTAATGTTTTAAAATAAAAAAATATGAAAAAACTTATTAAATTTTTTTTAAGTTTTAAAAATAGACACTAATGGGAAAAATTTATTAAGACAAATATTTACTTAGGAACAAAAAATTTTTTTTAAGTAAAAAAAAAAAAAAAACAACGGATGGCACCTAACCCTAGGCACTAATGGTGAAAGCAAAGCTATACAGACAAAATCTCACTCAGAAGCATACACATATACACTCACAAAAAAAAGGAAAAGGGGAAAAATTAATATATCCTGCTCCCAAAGTCCACCTCCTGAATTTGGGATGATTCGTTGTCTATTCAGGTATTCAACAGATGCAGGCACATCAAGTTGTTTGTGGAGCTTTAATCCGCTGCTTCTGAGGCTGCTGGGAGAGATTTCCCTTTCTCTTCTTTGTTCCTACAGCTCCCAGGGTTCAGCTTTGGCTTTGGACCTGCCTCTGCATGTAGGTCGCCTGAGGGCGTCTGTTCTTTGCTCAGACAGGACGGGGTTAAAGGAGCAGCTGCTTCGGGGGCTCTGGCTCACTCAGGCCGGGCGGAGGGAGGGGTACGGAGGAGGCGGGGCGAGCCTGCGGCGGCAGAGGCCGGCGTGACGTTGCAGCAGCCTGAGGCGTGCCGTGCGTTCTCCCGGGGAAGTTGTCCCTGGATCCAGGGAGCCTGGCCGTGGCAGGCTGCACCGGCTCCCGGGAGGGGCTGTGTGGAGAGTGACCTGTGCTCACACACAGGCTTCTTGGTGGCGGCAGCAGCAGCCTTAGCGTCTCATGCCTGTCTCTGGGGTCGGCGCTGATCGCCGCGGCTCGCGCCAGTCTCTGGAGTTCGTTTAGGCGGCGCTCTGAATCCCCTCTCCTTGCGCGCCACGAAACAAAGAGGCAAGAAAAAGTCTCTTGCCTCTTTGGCAGCTGCAGACTTTTTCCCGGGCTCCCTCCCGGCTAGCCGTGGTGCACTAACCCCTTCAGGCTGTGTTCACGCAGCCAACCCCAGTCCTCTCCCTGGGATCCGACCGAAGCCCCAGCCTCAGCTCCCAGCCCCGCCCGCCCCGGCGGGTGAGCAGACAAGCCTCTCGCGCTGGTGAGTGCTGCTCGGCGCCGAGCCTCTGTGCGGGAATCTCTCCGCTTTGCCCTCTGCACCCCTGTGGCTGCGCTCTCCTCCGTGGCTCCGAATCTTCCCCCTTCTGCCACCCGCAGTCTCCGCCCGCGAAGGGGCTTCCTAGTGTGTGGAAACCTTTCCTCCTTCACGGCTCCCTCCCACTGGCGCAGGTCCCGGCCCTATTCTTTTGTCTCTGTTATTTCTTTTTTCTTTTGCCCTACCCAGGTACTTGGGGAGTTTCTTGCCTTTTGGGAGGTCTGACATCTTCTGCCAGCGTTCAGTGGGTGTTCTGTAGGAGCAGTTCCACGTGTAGATGTATTGCTACTGTATCTGTGGGAAGGAAGGTGATCTCCGCGTCTTACTCTTCCGCCATCTTGCCCAGACCTTCCGGAGGAAGTTGTTTAGTCTCCTATCCTTTACTGCTTGAGCTACCCTGCAAATTCTAAAGATGTGTAAAAACGTTTAATTAACCATTAAGAGATAGCAGTTCTGTGTATAACGGTCTTTGCTTTTTATCTCTGGTTGATTTCAAACTCTGCTTTTTAAATGCTTTAAAAAGCATTTTCAATAAATTCTGCTTTTAAAATGTTAAAAAAAAATCCTTCCTTAAAGGCAGGGGAAATTACTCTTGAAAAGCAAAACCAACCATAATAACAATAACAACAGCAGCAACAGCAACAACAAATCAACTCAAACATTGAGAAATTATGTGTGAAATGCAAGAAGGAATTGCCACAGAAAGGGAAAATCATGATAAAATAAGAAAGTAAACTGATGATTAAGCATATTTAATCAAGAAAAATTTGGTGTAATTATTTAAAGTCCATTTTTCTCCACTAATTATAATCCACTAATTATAATAATTATATTAATGTGTGTAAATTTTTACTGCCCAAGTCATAACTCCATCTAATCCCAGAGAGGAAAGTGAGAAATTACAAGTGCACACAAATAGCTAAGGAGAGGATGCAGATTCTGAGCGGGAGACACATGAACCAAGTACAGGCAAAATTCATAGATTCATGGAGAGAAAACTCATAATTTTAACAATGGGATTTTCTTTTTCCAGTTAAGCAATGCCAGTCATTCATTCGGAGGTAACGCCCCCAAATTAACAATTACATTTTAAACTCTGCAATCTCTTAATACTGGATTTTGTGAACAAATTTAGAGTTTTTCATAGTTTGGGTTTATCTAAGGGAAAGATATTTTGCCTTAAAGCAAAAAAAAAAAAAAAAAAAAAAATACGTTCCCACAATGTTAAGCAAATTCCTTTAGAATCAAGAAAAATCATATTACTTGCAACTCACACAGGTTCCAAATTAGAGCATTTTTATTTCTACTCATGTTTATTTTTCTCTCTTTTTAGTTAACTTCATGAAGGGGGTCAGTGAAACATTCCCTTCTCTAATACACTTCCCTCTTTTTTCCCATTGATCTTTTGATCCAGAATTGGCAGGTGTGAGACCCTGAGGCAAAGCCATTGACTTGGAGAATCCAACATAGCTTAAGACTCCTGCATTCTATTTTTGGAATGTAAAATTTCCCAACTAGGACGTTCACTTTCGTGACTATGACCTGTGACACACAGAGTTCACCCTGGCACAATGTGAGGGGGATATTCTATTCAGTTTTTAGGAAATCCTGATTTCTTCTCTCTTGTCCTGCCTCCTGGTTTGCTTTTCTTTTTTACTTTCAGCACTGGTTATTCTTTCTAACAGCCACCAGCATTCTGTTTGTTTGTTGGTTGGTTTTTCCTGTGCCTGGGATGGTATCTATCTGTTACAGGACTTTTAAAGTTAATTTTCATTTATAATCTCTCAGATAGCTATGATTAAGCCTCAAGTGGGATAAGTCTGACACCCTGCCCCTCCCAAAAAGGAGCATGTTCTTTGCCTAAATTTTAGGGAACCATTGACCGAAACTGCCCGCCTTGGCCAGGCACAATGGTAACTTCTTGCCTGAGTTCTCTCACAGCAGGAGGTCACGGAAAAGAACTTGGTGCTGTCACTGAAAACTAACCAGGAGAATTTGGGAGGGACCAAAAGGAGGGAGGATACGCCAGCCCACAGTATGCCTTGTGAAACTAACCCGGAAGAATTCGGGAGGATGGTGGAGATGACATGTCCTGCCAACCTCCCAGAAACCCTCACTCTGGAATCTGTCTTGGGTGAGAGATGCTCATGCCACCAGGAAGGGCCCTGAGGTCAGAAAGATTGGCCAGAGACAATCGGCCAATCTAATCCCATTACCATAAAACCTGAGACTGTGAGCCATGTGGCAGAGCAGATCTCCTGGGTTCCCTTACCCTGCTGCTCTCTGCCTGGGCTCCCCTTCCCAATAAAGTCTTTTGCTTTGTCAGTACGTGTGTCTCCTCGGGCAATTCATTTCCGAGTGTTAGACACGAGCCCATTCTCAGGTCCTGGAAGGGGTCCCCCTTCCTGCAACCGAAACATTTTACACAAAACTTATCACCCTTTCAGAGAACTCTCTCACTACTTCCTTCTCAGTCTACCTAATTGCCTGTAGTATATTTTTTTTCCAGTGGGGGAAGTCAATTCTTTATCTTTTTTGGTCTTCTCCCTTTTATTCCTTATCATCTTCTCTTACCTGGCATATTTTAATTCTTCAGATAACCAAGCCATAAGCAAGGCTAAGCCTCTTAAAAGTCTGAGACCACTTCACCTTTGTTGTCCAGGATCTAATCTTCTGACAGTTCCTCTGGGAGACATTCCTATCAAACATATATAGGATTTCCTCTTAGTTATGATAATAGAAATAGATAGTAATAGTAATAGATATAGAATGTATTTTCAAGGATGTCCATTTTACACTAATGATTTTCTCCAGGAGTAATAGTTTCTGAAGTGATACCATGAAAAGATAGATGATCCAGAAATATCCAGAAAGAAAAAAAAAATTATATATATATATATATGTATTTTTCAAGGTTCAGTAGAGTCTCCCACATTCCTGCTCACAAAAACAAAATATTAGAGGTTTATCTGAATATCCCTGGGTTAAATTCAATCAGTGCCCACTACACACCATCCCTATCTAATGCAGCCAACCAGGGCAGCTTAAGTTTGGATCACAGCATGTGCCTCGGAAGACCAGACTAAGAAGCCTCGGAAACTTTCAGAAACCTACAAATATTGTCAAGTCCCAAGCTTCCTTTATTCCCACCTATCCTTGGCCAACTCAAAAACCTAAGAGACTTTACCAAGACTCAGTAGCTACCAAGGAGCAAATTCAGAAAATCTACTTAAATACACTTTTTGAATTTACCTACATGACAGAGACCAGAATCCATCCCATCTAGGAGATAGCCTAAGTCTTAAAAAATTGCTTTAAGACTCATGTTCTATTTTATTGCCTGCTATTTCACTATGACATGCCTTCCAAACAGTTATCATAAGACCATATCCCCCTTCTTGTTCTTTATTATTAGGGGACGATAGCAAGACACGGGACAGCCATAAGACTGGCTGAGATTTAGACCATGATGCAGCTATGAAAAGATAAGAGTTATCTGCCTGGCCATGGAACTGAGCAGAAACCTGTGGGGGGCCCCCCAAGTACAAAGGCCCCTCCATGTCCCCTGCTTCTTGTTTGTAGAAAAGCTGAAGTCTTCCAGGCCTCCCTGAGTCACAAAAGAGCAGGCTCGAGCAGTTAGAGATCAGGCCAAGAGAGTCACAGCTCAGTGTCTGATGCACATTGCTGAGTTGTTTTACAGATGCAATCACTGCCATGAGAGAGAAAAAGCTAACTGTATGATGACCAGACTGTAGTCATGACATAAGCTGCTCCATCTTGAGTAGTACAGAATTTATGGCTAGTACAATTCCAAGAACTGACCTTAAGAGAATGGGATTAACACTATTGCTCATAATAATCTATATCTTTGTGGGCATCAAAATAATTGTAGCCTGTTCTCCCCGTATATGTAAGCAGGCAACTAAAATTGTCAGCAAAGAGATGCTACAGATCCATGTCAACATCTTTCACACTAACAATATGGTGCCCTATGTCAGCATGAAGCTACAGAAGACCCACCTTCACTCCTAATCCCATAGAAATGGAATGAAGTCTGACAAGTGGGGATTTGTAAGCAGCTCTTTTGCCCCTTTCCTGTTTGTCCATTTCTGTTCCCCTCAAACTTTATAGGAATGAGATCACTAGGCAATTTAACCTAACTCCTGACTGATGCTCTCCTGTATGCACACCATGCCTTGCCTAACCTGTTGACTCTTTCCCTAGACTAAAAGAAGTAAGATTGAAGAATTAAGTAGTTAAAGAATGACTAGCTCTCTACCTGCCCTCTTAGTAATCCTGCAGACAGATCACACGGGCAAGATAACATCTGAAGAAATAGTCAGCCAGTCTGCTCACAATGGAGAATGATGCAGAATCCAACCTCCTGCCTCGATGATTCACCGAGAGTCTTCCCCCTTCTTTTTCCTTTTAAAAACTGTCATGCTTGAGCAGAATCTTCTGAGGTGGTTTTGGGGACACATGTCTGCCTCCTCCTCAGATTGCTGGCTTTCTGATTAAAGCAACTTTCCTTTCAACCACCACTAGCCTCGAGTATTGGCTTTCAAGCAGTGAGCAGACAGACCTCAGTTTGATAACAGCCAGATCTCTCTAACCTTACATAAAATGTTTCTATATACTATTTACTGGAAGCCTGTCTATCTGGTAAAATGTGAACATGTCCAGTTTCAATTGGGTAAACGTTGGCATAGCAACTTTATGATCCATGCTTATGCTATTATGTTTTGTTTTATCCCAAGCCAGAGACGATCCTTCCATAATGTTTCTTAGACATTTATACAACAAATATTTATTGAGCTCACTCTAAGTGTAAGGCACCGAGGGGGATACCACTTTGCATTAGATGTGGACTCTATATTCATGTAGTATGCAGTCTAATAAGGGAGATCAGATTGGTGCATTCTTATAATAGATAGTAAAAAAGTAAAGAATTACAAGTAGAGTGCTGTTGGATTTCAAGTGAGGAAGGAATTCCTTCTAGTATCACTAATAACGATAGAATCTCACTTCTTAATTTCCTAGCTAGAAATCACAAATCTGTCCATAAGCTGGCTAAATTACTATACTTTGTGTGATTTTGCTTTTCAGAATTTTGGAAAAAAAGAGCTTAGCAAGTTCTGATATCAATAATATCAGTTTCATATGACCTTTACCTTGACCACTTCAGCTGTTCTTTCAAGTAGAGACCCAACTACTTCTAAAAAAGAACACACGAATGTAGCAATCTTAGAGTTTGCTATAAGGATGTATTTGTATATGTATGTCTGTGTGTAGTTTTGGTCATTGCTTTTGTTTGTTTATATTTTCTTTTTTGAGAAGGTAAGGGAATAAAGATGGTCTACTGGCAAAATGGAAGGACTGAATATAGAAAAGACAAAGATTTAAAGGGAAAAAAAAACCTGCCATTGTTTCATTACCTGTAAGTTAAATTTCTCCCTGGAATTCATCTCAAGTTTTTCTCCTTTTAAGAATTTCAAAGGCCTTTATATGTTTCTTAAAATTATTGTTCCCTTGGCAGTTACTAAGTGAAATGGTTGCAGATAGGTGCTATTATCCTTACTGCAGAAAATACAGTGTGGAGTAATATACTAAGACTTTGATTGTGTCCTTTTCCCCACTGGGTGAGGAATTACTCAGATAATGTGCATCTGTGTGCAGCACTTTTATCTGTCATCTAGATTTCCTAATGTTCCTTTACATAGGTGAGGAAGGGGACAAATATATGAATTTCAAGAGATCTGTCACCTTTTTAGTCCATAAAGAAAATCTAGACAATAGTCAAGTCAAAGAAATAAATACATGGATAGAAGTTTCTTCACAGTGGAAGGTAATTTCTAGGCATAGCATGCTCAGCCTGTAGAAAAGAGAAGATGGCTAGAAAGTATATAGAAATTGCTTTTGATGTTGAAGATATCCTTAGGCATGTAAAGCACTAATAAAAAAGATGAGCCAGAGATGAAATTGTGTGTACAAATGCTTCATTTGTCTAACAGAACCCAATTCAGAAGTATCAATAAGATAAAGAAGGTTTTGCTTGATCAAAAAACATAAAGAGTGATCAAAGCTGGCAAAATTAATTAAAATCATGTTGATGGTTAGCCCATAGATATTAGAAGGGAAAGCCAGTAAGTGGTTTTTAGAAATTCTTTAGAAACCAAAACCACAGGTGTTTGATTTGCCTGCCCCTACTAATAAGATACAAGAAGGTAGATAGGGACCTGATATAGGAAGAGTAGGCTATAAAAGATGAATTTATTATAAAAATGTGGTAATAAGGTTGAGTTATCTCTGTCTCAGTGGATTAATCTGAGACTCAGACTAGTAGACAAAACAAAGAGTATATTTAACCCAACTTTCAAAATTTGATTTTTTAGATCTGCAGGGTTTGAGTCAGGCTATTAGCCTCCTGCGGTGAGCTAGCCAGAGAGCATGAAACTTAGCGTAGTTAAAAGGCTTCAGTGACTCGTATTGAATTTCAGAAGCTCTGAGGTAGCACTGAACTAAAAGTTTAGGCTGAAAGTTCAGCCTCAGTCAGGTGGCACTGTGCTCAAGTTACACACACTAAAAATATATATATATTTCTCCACATTGCTAAGTTATTTTTTACAATAAAGGTCTCCTAATCCAAACTTGGAGAGGAAGATGATTTTTTTTGAGAGATAGATAGACAAAATATATACTCTTAGAAGACACAGCTGGATCCCTAACCTAAGGACTGGTAGAAGTCTAAATAAAATTACTAACATATCTAAAAGAATTAGTATATCAGAGCAATGCTGGCACAGATGAGGGAGGGTTGGAAAAGTTTAAAAAAAAAAAAAGCAGTGTCCCTTAAAGACCTGACTAGTTTGGAGGGTGCTCTATATATGAGTATGTGGCCCTTTCAGCAGCTCTATACCCTCTCTAGGATCTGTGAATAAAATAAACTTTGTTTTCTTATGTCTTCCAGTGCCCCCTTTTGTGGCTGCACCTAACTCATCATTATATAAGAGAACACAGAAAACCATTCCCCTAACTCCAAGTTCACGGAGAAATCTTCTGATTAGAATTAGACTTTCTATGTGGATATGTCCATAAAGAGAAAATAAGCAAATTGGTAATCATGGATCCAGTTCACTTGATCGTCATGTTTACTTGTATATAAATTCATAGTCATTATTAGACTTTATATCAGTCTCTTTGAGTTTAGTTAATGTAAATGAATATCCTGCTTTAGATTCTGATCATCTCTTGATATAAGAATAGCAGAAATCCTGAGACTGAAGAGGTGAGGTCCAGCTCCCAGAGTATAGAGACCCGATTCAGCACTAAAGTAATGTCACAGGGTTGAGCTAGACCGGTGGGCAGTCAGCTCCCTGTAGGCAGTGCTCCCCTGTCTTAGTTCAGCCTGATCTTCAAATAAAACTGTGGTTCTAAAACTCAGTATAACAAAGTTAGGCTAGGAAGAATTTATGCAGTAAGCTATTGTAAAAATACATAAATTCAAAAAGGAAAAGTGGAAGCACTCAAGATCGCAGAGGTTCACAGAAAGAAAGAATTTGTTCTGGAGCTGGAGTCAAGAGTTCAACATAGCTAGGCTACATTTGGCTGATTCTATCAGTCGTTCTCTCTTTCTAAATGTCTACTATCCTTTAAATTGCCACTTATTGTCTTATTTTAAATAATTTTAGAGAAAAATATTGGGTTTTATCAAGCAATAAGTATATGCCAGACTCTCAGGTGATTTGGGAATTTAATGTAGTTAATGAAGCTTAACTCATACTTATGGAAATCTTTATTTAAGTATAAGCTGTATGCACAGTATACTGGAAAGAATGTGCAGAAAGTGTGAAGAAAGAAGGCATATTGATCTTCTTAAGAAAGTCCTTGGGAGACTCTGTAGGGCATAATTAAACACTAAATTTTACTTATATACTTATAAAATAACATGTGACGTTAACTTTTTAAAAGTAAAATGCTAATGTATTGTGTAAATTCCTCTCTAACTATATGATGAAACTTTATGAAAAATGTGGTGGAAATCCAAGTTCAAAATTGAGAAGGTTTAGGACAATAAAACATTTCTATCATATATTAGGCTATCCCAATGCAGTGTTTCAATGACAGTGCTTTTGGTTCCAAATTGTCTAATTGAGTTAGTTATCTATTTTAACCGGTACTGGGTAAACCTAACCAAATTATAGAACCCTTAAATCCTCCTAACCCTCAGGGGAAAATATGATTGTTTTAGAAGAACACCGTCACATTTAGCCATATCACTTTCAAACTTAATTCACTCTGATTTTGGAACTATTTTCATTAATACTGTCACTAAGCATGAGAAATATATAAATCTAACGTTTCTTCACAAGGAAAACAATAGGTACAAAACCAGAAAAGGGAAGATAAAGATGAGGTAAAGGCAGTAAAAGTATTAATAATGAAAGCTGGCCAAACACTGGATCCTATAGCTAAGTACATCATAGCTCAAAGGGGAAGTTAATGCTGCAATGCAATAATAATAATGAGTAAAATAATAACCACAATAAATTAAAATATGCACAACTGGACTGATAATGAAGAGTCAAGGTTTTCAGAGATTGGAGTAATTATGAGGAGTAAAACCTACACTGGAAGATAGAAGTATGAAAGAGACAGGTAGAAAAGAATAAGGGAAAGTTAGTAATCTAGAGTACAGCAGGAGCCAGAAGATGCACAGTATCCAAGGATTAGGACAGAAAGCTAGCCTGTAACTGAGACAAGACATTTGAGAATACGTTGAGTAAGAAACCAAGTAGCTGACTTCAGATATTTCAATGTTTTGTCTAATGGAAGGTGCTTTCTTATCCACTGTAATTCTAAGGACCCTTGGGACAGTCAGTTTGGCCTCACTTTCATTTAACTGGTATCTGGAAAGAAGTACACATAGGTGTACATATTAGTGTGATCTATCTTCAACTTTGACATATACTTGCAAAAATTATTTTAAAACTTATATAAGGTTTAAGTGGTAGATACGTACTCATTTTTGAAAATAGTCACATATTTGATGTGAATCATTATTTCAATATTTGAGGATGGGAATCTGTCCCATAATACTTAAACCTGGTTGTCATTCAGATCATCTGGCATGCATGTCCTTAGGCCCATCTGTTAGGTTGTCATGGTGCCATACTGAGGAAGTGGCAAGCTAGTTTCAAGTAGACACAAATGCCAACCAAAGATTAATTTAGCAGGAGAGCTTGTTGAGTACAAAAAGTGACATCTCCTATAAGAGGAAACTCTTGACTAGCAATGCCAAATTGGGGCCTTGTGCTTCATTACATGTGAGTGCATCTGTTGCCACTTGTAGGCCTAATGCCATAAAAGAGAATGACTCACTGTGAAAGCTACTTTGGAAAAAATGGTAATTGCATAGTTTATGGAGGATAGACTTAACTGTTACGTATCTAATAAAGTTACAGAGATGGACACCTCTGAAAAGCTGATGAAATAAATTCATATACAATATTTTTTTTTAGTTTAAAGCATTTAAGAATTGAAAGGCAGTATTAAAGAGAAAGAAAATATACAGAAGAATATGTACTTATTAATGCTTTATTAGAGAAATGAGTAATATATGGAATGGATTTTAGAATTATAGGATTATATTAACATCATACTGGAAAGAGAGGAATAGAACCAATGGGATAACTTCAAGCATCATAATTTGTGAAATTTGTGTGATTTGGAAACATAGAAATCATTTAGGATTCAAAATTAAGAAAGAAAGAAGAGTTAGTTGGAAAATTATACCCAAGAAATATACAGATGAAATAAAATCTGTTTTATTTTGTAAAATGCAAGAATATTAAGAATAAAATTAAAGATTGAAGTAAGTTAGAGAAAAAACTTGGCATGTCATAGATTTTAATGAATGTAGCAAAGCTCAGAAAAGTTATCTCTTCAACTCACTGATGATAATTTTTGGACAGATTCTTTCAAAAATATTTCATGAACACATAGAATGTGTCAAATTCAGTGACTGAGTTTTCTTAATGATTGATCTGAAATAAATCTAAATTAAATGATTTTTTTTAAATTTGTAGGTGACATTTTCTTAGATTTTGTAAATGAAAAAAGATGGTGCCTATTGTTAAATGACAAAATAAGTCACAATCAAGGGTAAAGTAATAACCTATTTTTTTTTCCTTTTGTTTCTAAGAACTGATGCTTTAGAGATTTATACTTTACATTATTTTTCTCTTAAAATTACCTTAACTGTGTCTTTGATTTGAAATCTCAAAATTAATAACTGGACAGATCTATTGGTCCCATGTTACCATGCTGCTATACTAACAGGTATATTTCATGTGATAACTTTCCAGATAAAAGCATGATTTGGAAGCTTGGGCATCAAATTCTTAAGCTTTATTTTTTAGAAAAGTGGTTTTTAGGAAATATGATATTCCATAGAAGTTGAGACTTTTTCATATTGCATAAAATATTGCATAAACTACTTTAATCACTTTGAGGAATAAACCAAAAACTCTGATTCTAAACTTGCAAAAGCTGTAAGCTTAACACTGGAAGCATCATCCAATGCCTTTGAAGTTAAATATCCTGTTTCTTCATATGATGTCTTTAAATGTATTTGAGGGCAGAATTACTTCCTTTTGTAATATGGCGACTCTCTACCACCCTTGTAGATTAAAATGAATGTGTTTCTCTGAAATCAAGTGAGTCTACATAATGGGCCAGTTTGGAGTCATCTTTATCTTGATCTCAGGAGAATTGTTTCTACTTCTTAAAAACCTCATGTTGGATCCAAGTATCTTGCCTTTTAATTTTGATTCTGAAATCTGATCATTTTATTCTATTGAAGAAATAACTGAATTTTCCATTTCCAGCAATACTGAGTACCAACAATTTCAGCAACATTGAGGAGTAATTATTTTAAGTAAGTTAACTCATGTATTTTTCACAGTTAAGCCATGATGTAGGTACTGTTATTTTCACCCAGTGAATAGATAAAGGAATTGATAATCTTGGAAGTGTTATAATTTGTTCAGGGTCTTGTAGCTGGGACATGGCAGAACTAGAACTCAAACCTAGGGAATCTGGATCTACACTATTAAACTAAATTAAATCTTAAATGATGTGCTGTAAAACTTCCGTAAACATGTTGGCTAACGTACAAGAATACTGTTTTTTAATGCGTGTTAGAAAGGAAGTATGGGTGAAATCAGAGGCCAAGAGCAGTACCAAAGCGGAAAATACAAGGAAAGAAATTTGCAAAGAATTTGACAGTTTCCCCAGAGGGAATCTCCTAATTTCTGGTAACTGTCCTTGAGCATTGTTTTCACTGGGAGTAGGAGACAAAGCCTAGGGCCAATCCAATGAATGAATTTAGTTCAGAGGTTCCTAAACCAGTAATTTACCTTCACTGCATAGGTGAGATTTTCAAAAGAATCTAATAGCCTAAGTAGGTATAGGTCATGTTATATTATCACCAAATGAGTTTACTTCAAACCTTTGGAAAAAAACCTTCTAGTGTTCAGAGCTTTTTGGATTTCTGAATTGTGAATAAAGGTTTTGAGATCTGTAGTATATCCACTGTAGACAGAATGAAGCAACTTGAAAAAGTTCTCATTTCTTTGAGAACAATTTCTTTGTTCTTAAAAATTATACTCAAACAGAAAAAATAAGCTAAATTAAATATATATGTAAATCTACAAAATTTACAATTTTAAATAAAAAAGACCTTTCTACAATTTAAAATCTTTTGTAATATATGAGTTTTTTTTAAATTAAAGTAATTCAGAGCTCAAATTCAATTCTGGTTTTAGGCCATAACATTTTTATAACCTTAAGGGATATTTGGGATTCACTGTAAACATGTGGAGTTAGAGTAAGAAATTTATATTTTCATTTATTCATATTTATAATCCTACAGAGAAAATACTGAGTATTCATTTTGAATCTGGTAGAATATAACCTTAGGACATTACAATTGCATTTCAGCATGTAAACTTGATTTGCAAAATCTTTTTTGACTAGGGATTATGGCAAAATGTGTTTTATTGTCTTGTTGACAAGTGCATAGATTCTGGTATTTTATTTTGTATTTAACATGAAGCATCAATGGAATATATGTGTAGGCTTTGTGTTCATTTATCCCTTCAACAAAATCTAATATGACTATATCTCTTAATTTAAATACTTAATATATTGAATGATGTTTAGCTCTCTTGTATAAAACGTTCTTAGAGATATTTGAAGATTTTCCTTTCCCATTCAACTATTCTTTCATGAAAAATCTATAATATACTCACAAGAAAAGCATAAGTAGAAAAAAATATTTGAAGAACCAAACACTCAAATTAGACCATAACTCTTTTTTGATTCCTGTTCTCCCTTTACATTATTTGTAATAAAACAAACTGTTTTCCCTGAGATATATTTCTGATGATACATATTATTGAAGACACTGGAATAGGAATGAGACCTCCTTGGATGCCAAAGTTATATTGGGACATTGAAACAGGGCTGAAGTAAAATAGGATCACATGGCTGTAAGGAAATCTTCTTAATCCTGACAAAAACTCTGTGAGGAAGACATTGTTGCTATGATTGTTATTTTTATTGCCCACATCTTTTAGCTATGATAAAGGTTAGAGATTAAGTGATTTTTCAATAACACAAGGCATTTTAAAGTGTCAGGCCAAGACTTAAACACAAGCCTTCTTATTCTACATTCTCCGTAATTTTAGCAAGGCTGCCAGAAGAATAACTTTGGACATGGCCTTTCAGTCTTTTATTCTTCCTGTAATGAGACTCCTTTTAAAAATGCATTAGACAATTGTATAATGTAATGAAAGTAAGTGTTGAAGTTTGAATATGTATAATTAATTGGTTTCAGTTAAGTAGAAGACTGAACCAACTGAGCACATATGTTAATGACTGTTAAGAGACAAATTTTTTTGATGTTAATCTCAAAAGTTAAAAAAGGGAAGTGTTGCACCTCCTCTTAAGAGCTGATAGTTTAGTCATATTGATTGCTGTCGCTGCCAGGAACCATTGCAAAATGCTGACCAGAGAATTAAACATTACAAACTGTAAGCCTATATTATCACTATTTTAATACTCAACTTACCCCAGATATAGCCAGTGGGAGCCCCTTCAGAATGGTTCCCTGAGTTTTTGACTTGCCCTTATTATTATCTGAGAACTCACTTAGCTTCTGCAATGGCAAGATGTTGCTAACTTACATTTTCTATGCCCCAGCTCTGGAATCATCCAAATCATTAAGGATCCAGATTCCTAATACTTGAGAATGATATTATAAACTAAAATTTTGATGCTAGTGTACCCTTTGCTAGCTGTATACCATTGCTTCTAAATTCTCTCAGCAGACACAGTGACTAGGGTATATATGTACATCATCTACCAACTATCTATCTAATCTCTCTATCTCTAAAATATGCATACAGTATACATTTATATATGTGCATATACATTTATATATTTATTTATAGTTCATATATATATTTAAATATCTATATTTAAAGCCATGAATTCACATACTTCTGATCCAAGATTCTAGAGTTTGTTTTAATATTTCTTCTTGTTTTTTATTTGTAGCTGTCTTCGTCAACTATGAGAGACCTGCATCTCATTATCTTTAACGTAATTACTCATTTGCTGAAACTTATAACATACAGCAGATTGTTTATCCATATCACAGAAAATGCCAAATGTAATAACTAACTCAAGAGCAATATTTGTTTACAGTTATTTAGTTATTTGCTTATTATGTGGTATTTATTATATTTACAAATAATGAAATACACTTTATTATTAGGCATTTATATACATTAAGTGTAATGCACAAAATTTAACTGTGCTATTAGATAAAGTTTGAAATATTCATTTGCCCATGTACTCCATACCCTTAATAAGATTTAGAGCTTTCATACCAACACAGAAAGTTCCCTCGTGTCCTTCCCTGTCAACCCATGCTCCTACTCATTCTTCAGACTGACTCAGTTTTCTGCCAATCAGGTTGTGATTGGCTCCCTCAGAACCATTCACTTTCAAACTTACCAGTATATCAGTATAAAGGCACCCGAGTGATTTCAAGTCAGGAGTATTTTGGGCTAATTTTATAAGAATTCATTAAAAAATTTTATTTGTTTATTATTTTCACCCATTTGCTTATCAATTCTCTACATGTTGCCTTACACAATTTGATGTAAAACTGTGAAGTGGTGGATTGTGCTCCTCTGTCTTTAAAGTTTATTTAAATCCTTTCAAAGGGAGTTGGTTATCTTTGCTGAATTATTTCTGCTAAAATCATTCTTTCAGCTTGCCAAATAGAACTTTTCCACTTGTATATGTTTCTTCTTTTTTTAAGGCAAAATATCACCATCAACTTATATGCACTCTTTCTAATATACTTTTACCTGTGTTTTCTTTCTTTCTTTTTTTTTTTTTTACTCTTCCTACTAAACTCAATTAATGAGTTGTGTTCATTTAAGTACCGGAAGTTCTATTCTTAATCAAAGCTCTCTAATTCTATATTTCACTTTTAATGTCCTCCCTTTAAGTTGCCTGGATGATTTTAAATTATGATCTTCTTACTAATTTTATACATAATTAACAATACTATACTCAATTTATCTAAAATCTTGAGAGTATTTGGCAGCTATAGGGATTATTTTCTAAGTATTTTTAAATGACATTATGGTGTTAAAATTACAT
Source organism: Balaenoptera musculus (assembly GCF_009873245.2). NCBI lineage: Eukaryota > Metazoa > Chordata > Mammalia > Artiodactyla > Balaenopteridae > Balaenoptera > Balaenoptera musculus. The sequence continues at coordinate 57,139,424 of NC_045796.1, read as the reverse complement.
GACTCGTTGTGATAGATTGACTTCAAATTGGTGGCAATTCTTCACATTTCCATTAATCAAACCCTTCTTTGCAGCTCCTCACATCAAGAGATCAGGTGTCTCTTCCTATTCCTAACATCTAAGCCAGGTTTATAACTTGCTTTTACCATAAGGATGTGACAGAAATGATAGTGTACCAGTTCCCAGCTTAGATTTTAAGAGGCTTCATAAGCTTCTAAGAAGTCTACCACTGCTCTGTGAACAAACCTGGCTAACCTACTGGATAATGAGAGATATACAGCTAAGTCATCTACAATCTACCCAATCAGCAGACGTGCATAAGGTTATCATAAGCCATCTGTCCTCCAACCAATTTGTAAGCTAGCAGCTGGCGTATGAGTGACCCCAGCCAAAATCAACTGAGCGTGGACCACATCATCAGAACCTCCTACATGAGCTGCAGATTCATGAACATAATTAATGTTTATTCTGTTAGGCCACTAAATTTGGGGTGATAGGTTATGCAGCAGCAGCTAGCCAATACAGAGGCCTTTCTTAAAAACATGCTTTTAGATATGTTGTTGGTATAGATTTTTGAAAGGTGATGGATAATGTGTGAAAATTAAATATATTTCCAGATACAGAAATTTGGACAATTGAAACACTTTCAGTAAATAAATAAATTTATACTTCAAAATTTAATGATGTTGAAGGACTTTAATATCCTTCATGTCCAAAGATTAGATCACAGATACTTATGATAATACTATTAAATTTTATAGAGAGATTGCCTTTCTTAGAGGGTGGGAGGGGTGCATGCTGGTACTTGAAGCCACAAGTTGTAATTTGATGATAATTCATCTGTTTGTTTTCTGGACTGATGAAATACTTAGTTTTGGGCATTGTGAAACATATTAATTATGCCCCTTAAATTGACACTTTAATCTACTGTACTCCTACTCAAATCCAAAATTTTTCTATCATTATTTGTCTACTGTGATATTACAGTCATAACAAAGCTGTATAACTCTGATAAATATTTCATTTGAAGAGTCAATCAAGGACTTCCCTGGTGACGCAGTGGTTGAGAGTCTGCCTGCCCGTGCGGGGGACACGGGTTCGAGCCCTGGTCCGGAAGAATCCCACATGCCGTGGAGCAACTAAGCCCGTGCGCCACAACTACTGAGTCCTTGTGCTACAACTACTGAAGCCCACGCACCTTGAGCCCGTTTTCTGCAACAAGGGAAGCCACCCCGATGAGAAGCCCATGAACCGCAACGAAGAGTAGCCCTCACTCGCCGCAACTAGACAAAGCCCGCATGCAGCAACAAAGACCCAAAGCAGCCAAATAAATTAATTAATTAAATGGTAAAATAAAATAAAATAAAAATAAAAATGGACAGGGGCATTGAATTTAAAAAAAAAAAGTGCCAATCATTTAGGTCAAGAGAAGAAAATGAAGCTGAGACCTAAAGTGGGAGACAGGGAGGGTTTGTACAATGATAAACTCTGAAAAAGAGTGATGCTCCAGGATAATTTTTAAATGCATTGCTTTTAATTTAAGTTTTTTCTTAGTTGACAGTTTATTTTAGGAAAAGTTAGATATTTCTGGAGTCATATTCATAATCCATTTTTTAAACGATTGCTCCATGACTTAGTAAAATTGCATTAATTATTCTTTTGAATTATCTTTTTTTGATTTTATGAGAATGTATATGTATTGTATCATAAAGATAACAAAGTTTGTCCAAATATACGCAATCCAATTCCTTATTTAAAATACATGGGAACAACTTAGATGGGTGGGATGAGGAGGGTGAGGGAGGTCCAAGAGGGAGGGGGTATATGTATGCATATAGCTGATTCACTTTATTGTACAGCAAAAACTAACATAACATTGCAAAGCAATTATACTCCAATTAAAAAAAATAAAAATAATAAAACACACACACAAAAATAAAATACATGGGAACAAATATACCTGCTCAAAGGAATTGAGTTCACATTATTTACAGATTTTTACTGAATTTGTACAAATGCAATTATGATGAGTCAAAATTATCTTAAATATCTTAAGAAAATAGAGGCAAACATACAAAAATTATGTAAATATGCACTATATTTTTCTCTTAATACAATTGAACAAGAACACCAAAGTTGCATACTGAGTTAAACTAATCCACTAAAGTATTTTTAAATGAATCATGTGTATTTGATTTCAAGAAGATTTAGTATACTACAAAGTAAGCTATTTGCATATTTCATTAAAGAAGATTCAGATTTATGAACTAAATAAGACATGGTCATGATGTGATTTTGTCTAAATTTGTGATGTTTCATTAGAGCAATACGTATGTGATACACTCCTATCAAACAATGATATGAAGCTTTCTCTTTTCTTTGTTTTTCTCTCTTTCCATTCATTTTTTTCCTTTCTCCCTCTCCCTCTCTCCTTCTTTCTCTCCTCCTTCTCTCCCTTCCTTCTTTTCTTCCTTCCTTCTTTCCTTCCTTTCATATATATGCAATACTATTTAGAATTCAATAAATATGCTACTTAACCTTGGCTGAACTCTTCCTCATCCAGCACTTACCATATAAGTCACCCACTTAGTGAGTGCGAATAAATACCTGGAGCAATGGCAATACTAGTTTAGATAATTAAATATTCAAGCTCCGTGGAACATCTGAAATTTAAATAATCTAAGAATTGAAGGTAGTATACTTTAATATATATGTTCTCCTTAAGTGAAAATTTTTAAAAAATGAATAAGTTTTATTATTTGCCATTTGAATAATTTTGCAGGTGTTTTGCTGAAAAAAAAAGTCCCTAAACTGCTCATTGGCAGTAAATATGTTCCTGAAAATAAATGTTAAATCTCTGGAGTGGTGTGATGGTTTCTCCTTTTTCCTTTCTCTTTCATTCCCATTTAATTTCTTTTTTATTTCTTATATAGAATATAGAAAATTTTCTGAAGTGGCTAACATTCATATTAGGATAGATATCAACTGTAAATTAATATTATAAGGGCAAAATATACACTTCATTCTTTCATTACTATAATTATTTATGCATCATATTTTTGGGTCCAGAATATTATGGTCACTTTAAAGAACAAAAATTGATTAGTATCTATAGGTTTTAATTCATTAAAGACAGAGATCATCAAATATCAGAAAATAATTTGTGAATTTATGATGATGAGCAACACAGAAAAAGTACATATTACAATTTCCTTTACAATATAAGAAGTATTTAAAAAGGCTTTTGACGGCTTCATCAAGAGCTTTTTTTCTGCAGGTGAGAGAAAATGTTGGTAGGTACAGTGCAGTTCTTCACAAGCTATCTGTGGTGAAAGACTGTATTTATTCTTTGATTGAAATCCATTTAAGATGGATACTTTTGTAAAATGCAGTAAAATGAATTGTTAGAAAAGTGAAATAAAAGTCCCATTTTTATTAGATTAAATATATATAATATTATTCGGTCAAATTTCTCATTTCAATTTAAGTTTTTTTACTGACAGGTAACAAGGAATTCATGGACTATCATCATTTTTTGTGGATATCTGTTGTTTTTGTCTATTGTCCCTTTCTTTTCTTTTTCTTAAAAATAATATCCAGTCTCATTTACTTGGGATATTGACAGTCTGCCAACTTACCCTGCTCTCATCTCAACTCAGGGAGGAGTATCTGAGTCAAACTGAACAATCAAAATACCCAAAGTCCTTCAAACAATGACTGGTCCAAAGTAAGACCAAACAGGTCAAGTAGGGCCAGTAAAAATCATTCTTACAGAGGTTTATGGATGCTGAGAGATAATCTATATTTTCTGTGAAATCTTGAGTATTAAGGGTCATGTAATTTGGGTTTCCCAAGGCCAATATTACCATCAATACACCATCCATATGCAAAAGTCACTGAAACAATATAAGCATAGAGGGTGGAAAAAGAAAATACGGGTTAGTTTTTGCATTACTTTAGGTAGGCTAATTGTTGTAAAGCCAACCCCTAAATCTCAGTACTTCTACAAAACAGAAGTTTCTTACTTGAGTCTCAGTCCAATGCAGTTTGGAGACTCTCCACCACACAGTCATTTAGGGATCTATACTTCTTCCTACATGTTACTATGCCACTTATAGAGCATCCTCTATCACTATATTTAGTTTGCAGATTGGGAGAGAGGAGGGAGAAGAACACTGGAGATTTATTTGGGTCCCAGAAATGCTATATATCACTTCTGCCCAAATCCTCTCCATGAGAACTCAATCACATGGCACCTGCTAGCTGTAAAAGAGACTGGAAAATGATGTCTAGTGTGCACTTAGGAGGAAAAGAAAATATGATTTCTGATCACTTTGCAGGTTCTGCCTCAATATTTAAGAATTATACAAATGAACAAGAAAAGCAACATACATTTGCAAGTAAAAAGAACAGATGTTGAGATAGTCAGATGGTGTAAAAATGAAAGGAATTGGGATATGGGGATTTTCTTCCTTATGAAAGCATATGAGTGAAAATCTTAATTCAGCAAGGTAGAATGAGGAAGACATGTGCTTCACATTCTAGTCCTGAGATTCACAGTCTGCGAAAAAGCAATTTTCTTCCATGACAGCCATGTCCTTAGAAGAGAGCCAGTTTTCAATTAAGCTGTGGTAAGGCAAAGCCTTCAACAAAAAGCTCTGAGGATGCCAGCTGTTTGTTTACAAAATAATTGGGGTTTGATCTAGCACAGTGGACAACATTGGGATTGGGGCAGCAAGGGGAGGTTGGGTTGGAAGAAAAGTAGTCAAAAGCAATATGGGGATGAATACATGAGGGGACACATGCCCAGAGTGGCTTCTATCTTGTGTAGTTACCAGGGATAACAGAGAGATGAGGATGGTGCATCTAGCTTAATGATGTAAAATATCTGAATTGGCTAATGAAGAAATAATAAATTGATATAATTGATGAAATGATATCTTCTAAGATTATGTAGTTACTTAGGTAGTAAATTAGTGAGAGAAAACATACTTTCATGACTATAACAAAAACATTAATTTCAAAAGTGATAAACATACTACATGTATAGCTTATCAATGAATGTTAATCCAGGTATAAAAGTTACACCAGAAGGATGGAGTAGTAGCAAGACATATATGAGGGACACAAGCAAGAATGTATCATTTTGAAAGGGTACAAAACTATGCAAAGAATCTAAACTTAACTGAGAAGCAAATGGATGAAAGTAGAGAATGGTAGTGTTAGTAGGAAGAAAAATTAGCAAAAGTGACAAAAATTATTTTGCCTAGAACATGTTAATCAAAATGGAGAATGAAGTTTCTAAGAAGAATAATGTAAATAATTTGCATTATTGACACCAAGGAAGAATGCATTAGAAAAAGAAAAGCATAACATTAAAGAATATAGGTTCATTATTAACTATATACAATTTGGAAGAATCAAAAAACAAAATGTGAATTAAAAGTATCTTGTTAAATTACTTGATGGCAAAATCTAACCTAAAGTAGTGTGAGGCTGCTTACAAATATTCATCCCACTTGCTATTTTAACACAGACATATCAATGTTGGACTCTATGTGTGGCGCTTGTTACTACTGTGCATGTTAAAGAATACTTGGCATATGCCTGTATTAAAGTTCAAAAATCCAAAAAGTTATTAATTCTTAAACATATATTCCTTAAGAATTTCAGTTAAGGGATGATGGTTTTGAATACACTTAAAAAAATTTCTACTTGAGAATTATTTCAATATGGATCAACAACAACAAAAAAGAGATAATAAAAGATTGTAAATATTAACTCTAAGAATTTTTTATTACCAGAATTTTATATATCAAGTTCATCAGAAAAGCAAGATGTTTGAGGATTACAGCCCTGGGTATATAAAAATAAGTGAGCTTTTGTATATATACATACACACACACACACACACACACACACAAAGAAACTTTGAAATTGAGGATTAAGGGTCCTGTAAGTCTTTAGTGTAGTATTTAATTTACTTAGTCTTTCAAAAAGCAAAGTACTAGAAAAATAATAAAAATATTTGAAAATTGACATTCTAGGCACATTAAACACTAACAACCTCTTTTAGCCTGATCTTACTTTGATCCCTTCACATTTTTATTACTATTTGATTTGTAAATTGAAGCAAATATGAATTTATTATGTTTTATTGCGATAATACAAAAATTACTAAGAATTAGACACATGAGGCATCTTGAATGTTTTGAGATGACAATACGTAAATTTAATACACCTTTGGTATGTAGGCTACTTCCAGTTTATAAATTAAAATTTTTGATTAATAGTTAGTTCCCTCAGTCTTCTGTCCAAAATGGTTAAATTTTCATAAAGAAGATATACTCTCTTTTTTTTATACACCTCTTCCTCATGATGAGCTTGCATTAACTACCCGACAGGGGCAATGCACACTAAATTAAACAACACACTTTATTTTACAGCTACACCAGAAACATTTTCAGAAGGTAATGTCATCCAAGAAAAAAAACATAAAACGTAAGTGGTTATAAATGTGTTTTTAACATTTTTGAAATTTAGAAATTCATTTAAAAGTCCCTACTTACTTTAAATGTTTAGAAGAGTGATTTCATTCCAACTATGTTGATTCCAAGTCTAACTGGGTAATCCTGCAGCATTGGGAAGCTTGCCCATCTCCTAATGTAGGGAACATTTATTATCTGTCCTCATATTCAACCAGCCACCCGAGAGTAGCCCAATACAATTAATAAACCATAGGACCCCTTCTTTTCATGGTTTAGATATGCTGAAATCTCTAACCTCCTCCCCATTCTCCATTTTCACTCGTTCAGTATGTTATAGTCTTTTCTAAGAACCTAGTTGGTAAAAATGAATATAGACCTAGGAGTGAGCAGAGTAATTAAGATTTTGTTGTTTTGAATTTTGGATGGTGAGCTGTTTCCCCAGTAGTTACTAACAATAAAGAAAATTTACAAAATATCTTGTGAGTTATTTCTTTTATTCAGAAACAGAAGCTGTGTGAGTGTTTTGGGTATAGCAGTAGTGATCCAGGTAAAGAGAAATGATCCTTGAAAGGACTAAAAAACAATGTTAAAAATCAAAGAGACAGCCAACACCTTAGGTCCTCAAAAGAAAAAAAATGAGCATCTGGAAAGGTGCTACTGTATCAAAAAGCCAGCTTATTCAAAGATGGATTGTGACCCTTTCAATTATTAATATTTTGAATCCTATCTTTGTCTCTTACACTCCCCTAGTTTAATTGCAGAACCTGCTTTTGTCTTTAAAATTTGCGGTCATCATTTTCACTCTCTGATTAAAAATATAATAACCATGGACAGATTTTATAATAGTATAATATTAATTCTGTTATGTTTATTGAGCAAGTTCTATGTGAATAAACTCTTAGGGCTTTAAACTTTAATCACAAGGTCACATACCTAGTGTAACATTCTAAGATTGAAATATGTACTTGTGGTAATAACTTGAGATAGGAACATTTCTTTCTTTCTCCTTTTCCAAGAGAATACTTCTTCCTTCCTTATAGTGTAAATACCTGAGTACAAACCCAGAGAACTGCAAGCTTCTAGGCTCAGTAGCAGTCAGTCTTTGCAGGGAATTTCTAACCATAGTTGTACTCTCCCTCCTCTGCCTACTGCCCCATCTCTGGGCCAGCTATAAAACTTGGCTACCAGTGGAAAAAACAGTGGGGAGTTTTGAGGGACCAGAACAGTACAAAAGAGTTTTGGTGAACCTGAAAATGATTTCCACTTCCCCTCTACCTCTAGGGATGATTTTTAGAAAAATTTGATTAAAACAGTCATATTTGTTGGTTTTATAAATAGAGTGGTCTGGTGACTGTTAACTTTTCTGCAATTTGCTACATGTTGACAACTCACTGAAATAAATCCTTTCAGTAAGACATGACTGAAAAATCTTGTAGTGTTGCCAGAAAGAACATGGGTTTTTATGCACAGTCAGGCACAGAAAATGATGAAAAGAATTGATAGCACTTATTGTGGTAGAAGTGAGCTGAGTGCACAGAAACTGATTCAGGTGAGGGATTGACCATGAACCCAAAAGAATTACGTGGCACTAGTTAATGGGATGGTTGTGGGGCTTATGGAGAGATGAGACCACTTTTCTGAGGATCCACTAAACCAGAAGCCAAGAAGCTTGGAAAGGACAGAGAGCTACCTGAGAATTCTGATCTATTTGTACTAAGAACAGCAAAAACCCCAGCCTACCCCGACCCCTGGTGGGCAGATACGATGTACAGACAGCCACATGGGTGTAAGTGACAGCACCAGGCTTTAAAATTGAAAAGACTGAGAAAGTAATTCCCTTCCTTCAAATTCCACTGAGATCTGTAAGTGTCCACCTAAATAAATATTTCACCAACATTTGTGTGCAGGTGCTTAGACTTTAGAAGAGAGAAAAGGGGTGAAAGAAAGAAATTAGGAAAAATGTACCAGGGATCATGGTGAAAACACTGCTGGGGATCTTTGTCAGTTCTCCTCAGATTGCCAGGTGAGAGGAGGACAAAACTTGGAAAGAAAGCCTTGAGTGGATAACAGCTGAATAATTGAAAACATTAATTGATTGATATTTTCTGCTAAAGAGACTAAGTTGCAGAGTTTTAGTCTCAGATAAGTGACAATGATAAATAAATTGTACCCAAAGTCACTGAGCCAGTTTATGGCAAAACTAGAATGTATACCTGGTCCCTTCTGTCTTGAAATACTTTGTTCTAAACTATCATTTAATCTTGTCTCTCCCCACATCCCCAAATATCCAAGTACCTAATGACAACTCCCTTCCTTGTGCAACCTAGACTTGATGTTCCCACCCTGATCAAGTTCAGTCAGTGAGTTTCACTTCCTTTTCATTATCCATGTCTGGCAAAACGTTGAACTTGGATTGATTCATCTGTCATACAGTGGTTGCTGGGAGATGGTGAGGGGAAGTATCACAAATTTTCAGACTGGTACAAAGAAACTATATTCTTCTCTAAGTAAAACTAGGCTTTCAAATCTTTCTTTAAATTTTACTTTGTATCCTTGGGAAATTATTTCAAATCTTTCTTTAAATTTTACTTTATGTCCTTGGGAAAATATTTATCATACATTGTAAATTGCTTTGTTTACACTTTCTATGCTCAAACTTCCCACATCTGCTTGCACTTGGGAAATATGCCCCTTCTCTTGTTAAAGACTAATCTCTCAATTTCTATTTTAACACTTTCTTACCTCTTTAGGGACTTATTCCACGGTTATCAAATATCCCTTCTATATCTTCTAATTCTCTTTCTCTATTGAATTTTTTTTTATTAGAATTTAAAATGTTCAAGTCTCTCCTAGCAAAGTACCAACCACATCTTTTACCTGAAATAGTATCTCCTCTTGACTTCCTAAACTCTAACAGATCATCTGCCAACTTTCTGGCTACTCATGTACAATTTTTAAATAATCTCAAAGTTCTTAATATATGTTTGCGAAGTGGATGCATCAGAATTACCTAATTCTGGTGTGAGAAAATACAGGTTCTGAAGCCCCACACAGTATTTACTGGATCCCAGGATATGGGTATTTATTCTTTAAAACTCCTCAGGTTTCTGCTGCACTGCCAGGTTTATGAGCATAGTTAAAATATCTTTCTTCCTTTGTCTATCACTTCTATGTTGGTATTCTTTATGATTCTGTTCTGAGCCCGTGATTTAATTTTCTCTATGGACCATTTCATACGTTCCTATGTCATCAATTATGATTGAAAAGTGAAATCCCACTTTTCTATAATTACAGCCTGGTTATATCAATTACTTCTTTTGTGACTTGGGCATGTCCCTTATGTGTGTGCTTCAGTTTCCATTGCTCTAAATAAGGATAATAATAATTAAAAAAATTCTATGTAGAATTTTCTGGAAGGATTATAATCATTGTAAAGCCCTTAGAAGAGTGCTCAGCATATAGTAAAAATAGATGGAAGATCGACAGATAGACACATAGATTATAGACAGATAGATAGATTGATAGATAAGTAAGCACTTAGCTGAGCTTAGCTCGAATTGCTGACCAGAAAATCATGAACAGATAAACGTCTTATTGTTTAAAGACATTACATTTTGGGGTGATTTGCTACACAGAAAGAGACAACATACAGAAGTCCATTTTTGGCTTTTCTTTTTTAATGAATATATTATATGATCAAAAGTTTTGTGGTTTTTAACCCACAGGATAATACCATGCTTTAACATAGAACAAATTGACCTCCACAGTCTAGAGGGGATATAAAATATGTTACTGATTTGTTGACAGATCAAAGATACCAAGCTACTTCTTTAACACAATTTAATTGTTTCCCATACTACTCTTTGTAGAATTATTTTAATATCCCATAATATTTCCGCATTTGTATTAGCCTTCCACATCATTCTCCACCTAACGGAATTCTATTGTCCTTATGGAATCCAGTTCAAAGTCCATCTCCTTTGAGAACATTTTCCTTCAAGACACAGAAATATTTTTTCTGTGATCTGTTATAACAACTATAATTGTCAGTAGAATCTATCCTGAGGCTTACTTTTCCAGAATCTTCCAAAAAGTATTTGCCTTAAGAACTCTCTCTGGTGCCTTTGCCCCAAGCTCAGGCCATGACCCAACACTTTCAGAGCAGTGTAGGAAAGATTTCTGATCATCTCACATGAGAAAAAGAAATTGTGGAGCTGAGAGAAAAAACATTATGACTACTGATTTATTTTGCTCTAGTACGTTGGTAAGATTCTAAAGTTTTCTAATCCTCTAAAGTAAGTAGAATATACCACAGCACCTGTAATTATAGATAATAGTTGACTGGTGAAATTATTTTTTTTAAATGCCTTAAAACCCTCTTAAAATATAAAAAAGTTGCAAAAGTATTCTGATTTAAATGCATCTAGTAATAATAATAATAATAATAATTAATAATAATAATAATAAAACTTCAGAGCCTTATTACTAGGAAAAGAGGCAACATAGAAATCTTCAGATTTTTCTAGACGTAATGTAAAACTACATAAATGCTTATGTTTACAGTCCCTTAATACAGAGGATCCTGACTTATAATGGTTCAATTTCACGATTTTTCAACTTTATTATGGTGTGTAAGCAATATGCACTCAGTCGAAACCATACTTTGAATTTTGAATTTCAGATTTTGATATTTTCCCCGGGCTAGTGACACGTGGCGAGATACTCTCTGGTGATGCATGATGCCACAGCTCCCAGTCAGCCATGCAATCGTGAGAATCAACAACCCATACACTCTGCAACTACTTTGTACCCACACAACCATTCTCTTTTTCACTTTCAGTACAGTATTCAATAAGTTACATGAGTCAACAATTCATTATAAAATATGCTTTGTATTAGATGATTTTACCCAACTGTAGACGAATGCAAGTGTCTGAGCACATTTAAGGTAGGCTAGGCTGAGCTATGATGTTTGGTAGGTTAGGTGTATTAAATGCATTTTCAACTTAGGATATTTTCAACTAATGATGGGTTTATCAGCATGTAACCCCATCATAAGTCAGTAAAGATCTATATATCAGAAGTAAATATTTGTCAGTGATTGTTTCGATAGCATGAACATTGAAGCATATTAGTTTCATTTTGCATGGTTAAATGCTTCAATTGATATTTGGTAGATAAGATTCTTTTAAAGTTGGATAATTAAGTTATCCATTAACACAGACCTCACTGTAAAGCCAAAGTTTTAATATTTGAACCAGTTCAGTACTTTTGAAGGCATTTTTCCTCCTAATAATACCACTAAGACAATATCTCACTTTTCTGACTGTGTACATTTCAAATAAAATAAAATAGGAAATGTATCAGTTAGAAAAATCGTTTTCTTAGTAGAAACAAGATTTATTAAGAAGTATAGGCAATATTCAATGTTATTCTTCTTATCAGTTGAAAACTTTGCAGTATTATAAATAACAAATATGTTATTAATTTTAGATAGATTCTTGACTTGGTGATGTTTTGGTGATTTTTTTGAATAGAGAATTTGAAGTACCTTTTAGTGAAAGAATTAACAATGGTCACGTAAAGAAGAAAGTCACTAAATGACATAAACCAAGCTATTTAATGCTGCTTTTATTATTGCCTAGAGTTCTGAGTTCTATAAATTATGGAAATTAGACCTAGTATTAATGATACATTTTCAGTTCCCTCTTGTACATTTTATAGAATTACAGATTGGAATGAGCATTGGCTGTGCCGTTCATATAAATGTGTCATATAAATGAGCTAAGAGCACCACACAAAAACTGGTTATCTGCTTTGCATTTATCTTTTAAATACGGAAACTTCTTTTTTTTTGCAGAGATTTTAATAACTACTTCCTCCCTTGCCATCTCTTCCAACCTTTAATTGCACAAATTTAATATGTTTGCACATTAACTACGTCTGCTGAGTATTGTATCAGTCATTTATTTAGCTACCATCTAGAACTTATTTCTTCATTGGTGTTTTGTAAGTGATTGAATAAATTATCAAGAAACTATATATATTTTGATATTTTAACAGCCTCACTTCAGGTAAGGTCTATGTTCTAAAATTGACTAAATTTTTTTTCTTCTGGATAAATAGAGGCCTCTTTCTTTTAAATTTTAACCCTAAGTATCTAACTTTGACAAAACACTGTACAGTCTTTGTAATTTTAGGGGAAAATTTTATAATTTTATACTGTAGGTCACACTGAAGAAGACACCCTGTACTTTCATTTGGCAGTAATAAAATGATATTGCTCAGAAAATTTAATTAAGAAGTTGAGGTTATAAAGTACTTAATGGCATTTCTCATCAAAATATTTCAAATTACTTTTTAAATATTAACTCATTAATTCTCATAGTGCTCATGGGAGGTATTCAGGAGAACACTTCTTCATTTGAGCTCTACTCATTGTCATTTGTAAAACTCCTTTCTTATATTATAAAATAAATATTTGTGATTGTGTGATTATACAATTGATTAATTTATATTCTCATATTATTTTCCCTGGTATATGCAAGTAGGTGCTATGTTAAGTTGAAGAAGGAACATTGGAATAGAAATAAAATAAATTTGTGACATTTCTCCTCTCTAGGTTCAGACGTTGTACTAATTATGGGCTTTCACTAACTGTGTTTTACTGTGCTTTGAAGGAATATGAAAGGTAATGAATTAGGCGTTTAGAAAGATGAGGAAATGCCTGGGTCCTGAGAGATAAATGGATGGGGCTGAAATTGTGTTGATTCTAAAGCCAAGAAGAACCATGTTCAAATATATTCCTTGTATACTTCACCAGTAGAGCTCTTATTAGATTAAAACACTGAGAAAGCAACTATACCCTTAGTAACAGTTTAGATGCTTATAATTTAATATGACTTTTAAAAATATAATTATTCAGTTTTATGATAACACCACATTCATGGAGTAGGGTAGGATGGATTAATAAATGCTTACTTAATGAAAGACTGGAATCAATAATAACTAATTGGAAAGTTCAAGTAAGATGCAGTCTCATTTTGAAGCTGGAGGGACAGTTTGTTGGGGAGTAAGAAACTGAGAAAGTATAGGGTAAGAAAAGGAGATCAAAAGGATTGAAGGTATCAAAATACTTTTGCTTTATGCAACATTTTATCTGGACTCAGTAAAGTTTAGCAAGCTATTAAAATCCATGTCCACTCTTAAATTAAATCAGTTTAGAATGCTACAAACCTTAAACTTCCACATTCCAATAAGTCTGTAAACCGGGTAGCTTCACTCCAGTACCTTTAGTACTGTCTGTAGTTTTGCTGGTCAATCTTCATCCTTTCCTCTCAGAGATGAGGATACAGACAACCTAATAATATAATAGTTAACATTTTTAAGTGTCTAATAAATATAAGGAAGTATGATGAACACTTTTCTCTTCTTTGGTAATATTACTATTATTACCCACCATGTATGTAAACAAAAGAAATCTTAGAATGGTTAAGCAATTTGTTCAAGATCATATCACCGGAGAGTGCTAGATCCAGGATTTGAAGGTTTGTCCAATTCCAGATCCCACTTCTTCAGTGATTCTCCAGCTGGGTTCCATGAACCCAGCAGAAGCATCAGTAAACATATCGTTGGTAATTTTCTAGGTTCCTTATGAAATTTAAAAATTTTGTGAGTCTCTTCAATAATTATATAAATGCATATATAAATTTTGTATTATCTAGTTAAACACTTAAAAAGAGAAAGCTACCATTTCACATCAATATGTGTTTCCCTTTATATTTAATATCTTACTGGTGTCAAGTACTACTTTCATTGCCAGGAACTATTGTGGAAGGGGGAAAAAGAAGTGAACTTAGTCCACAAGTGTACATCTAAATATATGAGCACAACTGCACATTGTGAAATAATGAAATTAAAGAACAATTGAGGCAGAATTGAAAATGGTATTATAACATGCCAAACTGAGAAGAATTTGTTTGCTGCAGTCAATACCACACTCAGTTTGAGAGGTGTAAAACCTCATCTATCACATTATATTAATATTGCTGATGTACATATGGTTGCTTTTAATTTAATTTATATATACCATATATTATAATAATATAACATAGCGTATGTGTGTGTGTGTGTGTGTGTGTGTGTATATATATATATATATATATATATATATATATAATGGTTGAATGAGAGCTGAAATATGAGGCACTACACTTAGTTTTATTATTAAAACAATTAATCAACAATGGGTTTTACAAATGTTTTTTCTTAAAAAATTATCCAATTATCACTCAAACTTTAGAAGTATTCCTATCTGTAAAGTCAAGCTTTGGATACATCTTTCATTCTTCTTCTTATGCTTTATTAGTGTTATTTTTCTTTTGTTCAGGCGTTAAGTCACCTGCAGAGCTGCTAGTTAACTTGTTTAAATTTTAACCCAATAGCTGATGTGAGGTAAAAATATACAAGTGCAGCAAAAAGTTAAGAATCCAATAGATAACAAAGGGAACAACGACACTGAGAGTATGTTATTAATATCTTTTGGTTGATATACCCTTCTAGAGTAAGACCTCTGGCAATGGTTTTAAATAGATAAAACAAAAGTTGTTGAATGTGTACAGCTTTTTATATTTGCCTTCAAGGAGTTCAACTTAAACATAGTTGTTTCTACTGAAAATGCATACATTCAAGAAAGTCAATATAATAAGAGAACTAGGTTCTCTCATATTCCATATATGTGATTCAGAAAGTGTTTTTCAGAGCATGCTCTATACTCATTGTTTCATATCATTACATGCACTTCTCCTCCTCACCAAGCAACCTACCTTTTCCCTCAACACTCTAGCAACACAGCACTCACTAATACATTCAAAACTTCATTCTTAATATGCTCTGTTCTGTACTTATCTTATTTACTTCTCTGTATCATTTCTCTCACTTGACCACACCTACTGGCACTTTCTGGGCAGTAAGTATTCTTCAAACATCTGTAGAGGGCCATCTGTTCTTAGTTTCATTCATGGATCTACCATCCTTTACACAGTCCTTGAATATTGATATTCCTCCCAAGATCTTGTTATTATCACTTTCCATAAAATTTATAGTAAACCTCATCTATAACCAGTGTTCTTAATACTACCCATATTTTAATATTATTACCCCTGTCTACTTAACACCTGGGCACTTGCATTTGGCTGTCCAGAGACACCTAAAGCTCAACAAATATAAAAATGAATTTGATCTATTTCTCATAGTCTCCACTCCTTTATTTGTATGTTTTATGTTGTAAATGGATGGACTCTCATTCATTTATCAATCCAAAATCATGACAGTAATGATAGTTCCCAGTACTCTGTATCTCCAAGAAAACATTTTTTTACATAATGGGTATATAGTGTCTAATTTTGGATAAATTTTCATTTCCTGAGTGATTAATTATGCTCAGCAACTTATATGCTTTTTGGTGTTTTGAATATGCTGTTTGTGAAGTCCTTGATCAAGTAATTTCCCGATTTTTAAGCATTCATTTTCTCCATTTTTCGTTCTGCAGAAAAGCAACCTTTCTGCAATTCACATTGGATCATGTCACTTCTGACAATGTTTCCTGATTTATCTTAGGATAAAGTCTAAACTTTCAAATGTTGCTTCTCAGGCACGACATAAACTGGCACTTGCTTTACTCTCTAAGTGCATCTCACATTCTGCCCTACTTACACTTAACTCCACATCATATTGAACTTTCTTCAATTAACTGAATGCTCTATGAATCCCTGAATCCTCTGAGTAATAACTTCTACATATAAAGAATTGACTGGTCAGACACAAATTTTATACACCTACTCCAGTTTGGCAGCTACATTTTTCTTCCAGGGGCATAGCCTGAGTCTTACCTTGGCTAAGCTACCCCATCTGGCTAAAGTTTCCCTGGCTAGCATGCCCCCGCATGTCCCACATACTGCATGGAGTCATTTCTCTGCTACTTGAATAAAAAGCACATCACAAAGTGGGATATGGTGGACACTGCAATGAGTCACTCATATATTCCCTCCAAAGACGGGAAACTTGTTTCTTTAGCGGCTGGAAATGTTGCCTGCTGACAACACAGCTGAAATTTTCTAGGTATTATCCTCAGCAGAAGGCTCCTGTAAAGTCATACGTTCACCCTGGACAGACAAAATTCTGACCCCTTTGCCTGGCTTGAGGATGACTATATAGGGCTCTGTAGCTGAACTCAGCATTCTGTTGTAACTGCCTCACTGTTCTTCTTCCTCCTTCATAGCGGCTGTTCGAGAGAGCACAACCCAACTCTCTGCATTCAAATTTTTATCTCTATTTCCTGGGGAATCTTACCTATATTCCTGAGCAGTCTGTGAGACTGGGATGAGACAATGTGGAAATGCCTGGGAGTTCACTCCCTTTTAGGGTTAATTTTAGAAATGGGAAATAACGGACAAGAAAAAGCTGAGCAGATGAAATGCTCTTCTTTCATCCGTATATACATTGCCCCACCGTCTGGTGTTTCCTCGTGAACCTTAAACAAAATAAAGGTCTTCTTCACAGCTCACGTAGCCATCTTTCATTAACTTGTAGCACACGTTGCTCCTATCTCTTCTTATCCCACATTTTCTTCCTTCTCACCTTCGACTCTCTAGGTTTGCACATCCAAAATAAATAATCCTAGTAATCAGGACTTAAATGCTCTGCTTTATAAAGGGCCTACATTAAGACAAAGACTCTCTCAGAGTATAAGTAGAAAATAACCTTAATTTTTTCCTCTCACAAAATTCTGATATTATTGCTGCTTTTATGTAAAGTCTGGGACTGGCCTTAAATCTGTTCAATTTCCTTTAGATAATTAAAAGCCCTCTGTCAATGTCAGTGACAAGATACATTTTCAAAGATTCTCATTTTGTGCTTTTCTTGTCATATACTTCCACATATTCTGCAGAATACTTCATTAATTTTGTATTAAGTTATGACTATAATGAATAAAGTTTAATGTATACATAAATATTCATGCTTTCTGACTCTTTCCTTTTTTTGGAGATTTGAGCATTCATCTGGTAATTACTGCCAGTAGCCTGAAGAATTTTTTTAGCACCTCTTTCAATGTAAATGTGCTGGAAAGAAAGTAATTTTGTTATAATATGTCCATTTTTTCTTTATTTTCCCTCTAACTTTCTTAAAGTATTATTTACATAAAATGAATTCACTACTTTTAAGAGTACAGATTAATAAATTTGGGTAATTTTCTGCAATTATCTAACCACAATTAATATGTAGAAATTTCCTTCACCTAGAAAATGTTTTCCATGCCCATTTGCACTCAAACCTCTCTAATTTGGGGCAACCACTAATCTGCTTTCTGTTACTATAACATGTATTTTTAGAATTTTATATAAATGAAATCATACAGTACATAGATTTTGTGTTTTGCTTCTTTCAATTAGCATACTTTTTAAAGATAGATCCCATTATCCCTACACTCTGACCCATATTTGAACCAGATAAATTGTCATCAGTCCTTTCTGTATTTTTCCATTGCTGCCAGAAGTAAAAGTGCAGTTAACCTGGAGTTTTTTACTACTCTCCCATTTCAAACCAATGGCCCCAACCTTTCTCCCTTTTTATTCAGAAACCTGTCTTGTAAGTTTCAGATATGCATGCCCTGGTCTCCAAGCAGTCCCTTTCAAATCTGGTGCTTTTAACTTGAGGTGAAAGGGAAGTAAACATCTCCTCTTTCCATTGGGAGAGGACAGCATATCCTGTAGCATTCCAAAAATATCTTCCAAGTAAATATCTCAGCTTCTTTCAACGAAAGCCTTTTAGAGTAAGGTGGGCTAAGAGACACAACACAGGTTTCAGGGCATCTCCTTGCAGAGTCTGCATTGGTTGTCTAGCATGTGGCTTTAATCTGTGGGTATAATCACCATTGTAACTTCAGTGAAAGCTGTGAAGGACATACACACAGACAGACAGATAAACAGGTAGATAGAAAGGTAAATGGATTTTTTTCTTTATTTTTTTCCTGGAGCCTTTAAATATGCTATTATCTCTGCCTGGAAAACCTGTCCCATGTAATTAGTATTCGTTCTATCCCTTCAAAGCTTCCTCAGGAAGGACTTTCCTGACCTCACAGAATAGACAATATAGCCCTGTTCTGTGCCTCAGAGCTCCTTTTCTTTCCTAATATAACACTCATAACAATTTATTGCAGTATCTAGTGCCCGAGGTTTTCTTCGGGCATATGAAGAAGAAAAGAAGTGAAGGAAAGCAGGAAAAACACTATAGCCAGCCTCCAGAACATTTACAACACTACACTCATTCCCAGAAGTACTATTTCTCTGGAGTCTACCTGAAATTGTGGTTTGCTGTATTATTCTGAAGCCAAGTGAATTTCCAGTCAAAAAAAGCTTACACAATCCTTAGGCTACATTTACTAATCCATTTTATAAATCAGATCCAAAGAGTCAATTTAACCTTTTGTTGATAGTTATTTAAGAATACACACGGCTCAGAATATAACATACTATAGAACTAAAAATTTATCACATAGCCAAAGGAAAGGAGAGAAATCATTGTGTAAATGATAATAAAATAATTTTGATTGGCTCTATATTAATCTTAAGCATAGATTTTAATATTTCTCTGTCACTTAAAGTTTTTATTTTTAAATAAATTTATTTATTTTATTTTTGGCTGTGTTGGGTCTTTGTTGCCATACGCGGGCTTTTCTCTAGTTGCAGCGAGCGGGGGCTACTCTTTGTTGCGGTGCGCAGGCTTCTCATTGCGGTGGCTTCTCTTGTTGCGGAGCACAGGCTCTAGGAGCGCGGGCTTCAGTAGTTGTGGCACGTGGGCTCAGTAGTTGTGGCTCGCGGGCCCTAGAGCACAGGCTCAGTAGTTGTGGCACACGGGCTTAGTTGCTCTGCAGCATGTGGGATCTTCCCGGACCAGGGCTTGAACCCGTGTCCCCTGCATTGGCATGCGGATTCTTAACCACTGTGCCACCAGGGAAGCCCCACTTAAAGTTTTAAGATCAATGATAGTAAAGTAAATTGTAAATAGTAAATGTACATTAAAATTTTAAAGTTACAAACCAGATCAACTCTCTATCAGACCTTGGTTTTAAATTCTTCAGTAATGTAACCAGATCCCATGGTTTCTAAAAATGCCATGATAATGCTATAACTCTGACACAACTTTACTAATTTGACTTTTGGAAAGAATAAATCAAAGACATAACTTTATAATATAGCAAATAAGCACATACCCTTAAGACAGTGAGCCTAAAATACTAGAGAAGAATTTCTCCAGGAATTTTGAAAGTCTTAATAGATAATGAAATATGTAGTATTTATGTATTTTTAACTTTATTTATTACATTACATATACTTACATATATTTTGTTCATAACTAACTTATAAACAAAATTCAAAATATATTTGATAAAAAGTCTTGATCTGGGTTTCAGTACTTTTTTTCACCGGCCTAAATTAATAATATCAATGATAATAACAACTGACATTTATCCAATACTTATTATGTGCCAGATACATTGGTAAGCATTCTCTTATTACATTTACAAAGCATGTTATTCCCATTTTACTTATGAGATAAATGAAGATTAAATCTGTTAGATTCTTTGAAGTCTACACAGATGTTAAATGAAACAGGGAGGATTTGATTTGATCCTGACACTGACAACCTTAACCACAATGATCTATGGTTTGTCATAGAACACAGTGTCTTTTCCAGATAGCCTATCTTGTTCTTTTTCACACATAAAAGGGACAAAATTAGCTTCCATTCAATAAATATTGGAATCTAAAGTAATTAAACCTTTAGATATAAAAAAAAATTTATCAAAATAAAGGGACTTTGGATACTATAAATATGAAAAGGGAGAGTCACAGTGCAATAATAACTCCTATCCAAACTTTCTACAAAGAGACTTGTAGCTTTAGCAAATAGAATTTCTGTATTCCACTTCCATTGGCATGTGTATTTGTAAATTACAGTAGGTTGTTTCTTGCCACACTGGCAGAAATACACATTCATTAAGTTGTCTGCATGGTATTTCTAAATATTTTATTAAATATTACATTCACTCAATATTCCCCCACTCATGTTCTCTAGTCAATCTTTTAATTTTCTTTCTTTCATAAATATATTAACAAAAGAATATATACATTCATTACACTGATAATGAGTGAGTGTAATTTGTCATTTCATATTCATATTTTGGCATTCTGATATTGTATATCAATTTCTTGACTTATGTTTAAGTGAAATGTGTTTTAATCTCATAAACCCAAGGGCCATATCACGGACAGTAATAAAAATATAGATGATATGAGGTCATTTGACACACCTTACCCCAGTAATGATATGCTGGTGGCATCACGATTGGCAGCATATAAAAATTTTTTAGTTGATAAATTCCTTTGGTCTTAGAAACTTCTATTTAAACATAATAAATCATGTCATAATGTTTTCATAAGGAAAATATTTGACTTTCTTTTCACCCAAAAACTCAGACACACCAAGGGGGAAAGACATGAATATCAGTCTTAGTAAGAATATATCAAGGAAATAACAATAAAGTGAAAGATGCTATAGTTCAACAATGATTGATGAATTTTAAGATTATGTGTACAACTTGACAAAGGTAATGGGATAGTGGAGGAAGTTACTGGAAAATGCAAGTACGACAAAATATCATATTTCACTAAACAATTTAGAAGACCATATTTCACAATTAGAAACTATGAGGCATTAGGCAAATCAGAAATACAATAATAAAATAGTTTTGCTTGTATCACATATTTTTGAATTAGAGATACTAGTGAAGTCATTAGCAACTACATTATCGGTGTAATTATTTCTAGCTTAAAAATCTCTAAAACAGTGAATCTTGGTTTACTTCTTTTATTCACTCTCCTTACAAACTCTTATTATTCCTCAAATTCTAAACCTTTAAAAATTCAATAAACTCTAGTAACTAACTATCTACTGAGTAAACATTTTATATTGATGTGGTATAAGAAATGGAACTAAAGTTATTTTTAATATATATGTTCTCATTTTTAAAAAATTAGTAAGATTCTTATTTTAGTAATTTTCTTTACTATTTTCTTTGAAGGTCACTTTATTACTAGATCTTTTTCTTTATGCTTGAGATATTATCTCCCCAATCTATCTATGTACCTATATACTTATCTGTGAATCATTACGAAAGATAACTCATCTCATTATTCTTTCTAGAGCACACAATAAATCTTCTTTGGAATTTATTATTTTTGCACGAAATTCTCTTTGTCCATTAATTTGGACCTTTCTAAATAAACATGTATGGAACTCTAAATATTTAACACTAAACCAGGCTCTGAAACATAAAAATGAATAAAATGTTCTGAATTTTAAGGAGCTTATGATCTTGGGTGGGAGGATTAAGGTAAAGAAAATTAGCCATTATGTGATGTTGATTTAAGGAGGATGTTTGCCAGTGTAGACAGGATTGTATTTAGATTTGGAGGAGGCTTCTGGAAAAGTCTTTTCAGAGTTAGTGATATCAGTTAGGAGCCTAGGCAATGAGATGATAGTTAAGGAAGGATAGGCATAGAATATGTAGTAGAGAGAACACAGCACATCTGAGAGTGATTCAAACTTAAATCCACAAGGCTGGAAAGTTAGCAAAGATCAAAACACTGACAATCTGTATGCCATGCTAAAGAGTTTGGATTGTTCACTGAAACAAAGGTGATTCTTAAAGGGATAATACTTCTGAAAATGGTCAGAATAAAAATTACCATTTTTCTACAGATTTTACAAGGTATTCACTACCAAACTGACAAAGTAAATAAAACTTCAAGCATGTTTCCTAATGAAGAAAATCCATCTATTTTAAACAACTTTGGAATTATCTTGTTTATAAACTAATATTTATATTTGATGTAATCTTTAGAAAGCATCCCTTTTATTTTTTAGAGTACATTCCACACAAATATATGCAATAATTTTTGGAGTATTAATTTATAAGGAAAAGATAAATTCAAGTAATTTGAAAGCTTTCTAAGATCAATGTATTCTCTACATGGATAAATAATTCTATAATGATCTACACATTAGGTTAAGTACATTTAACTGCCACTAAGATGACAAATCTCCAAAATACTATGGTTCTTACTTAGTTTTTATAATAAACCTAGATTTTATAATAAAACAATGTTTATAATAAAATTACTAAGTGTACCCCATTATTGTGTGATTTATTAATAATTATTTCTATTGATATTATAAATATAAGGCTTTAATTACAGGCTTGGTTTGAGTGAGATGAGCCTAAATGCACAAAATAGACAGGAATAATGTATATATTCAATATTTAAATCAAGAGTAATAATCAGTAAAAGTCCTTAAATAGTGGCCTGCAGATAAGTTTTGCTGGTAGAAAGATTCTTGCTTATTAATACTCACATTTTATAGAAGACATTAATCGTTAAAAAAGTAAGAAAAAAATAAATGGTTTGAATGATTCTGACTACTGTTATAGGAAAGATTTTATGTATTTTCCCTTATTTAACACATTTTAAACAAAATGATGACTAAGATAATTCTCAAGAGTCACACTAGAAGTGGATGTTGATATTCCAAAAGACCACTAGCATGTCTATAAGATAAACATGCTTCTTGTGTTTGTATAGTGATAAGACAGGTACCGCAGAGTAGTGGACTACACAGACTCAGTGATACCCATTCCCAGTACCAAAATATGTATTAGTCAAGGTTCTCCAGAGAAACAGAAGCAATATATATGGATATATACAGGCGTACCTCAGACATCACAGGTTCGGTTCCAGACCACCCCATTAAAGCCAATAACATGATATTGTTGGTATCCCAGTGCATATAAAAATTGTTTATACTATACAGTAGTCTCTTAAGTGTACAGTAGCATTATGTCTGGAAAAACAATGTATACACCTTAATTTAAAAATACTTTATTGTTAAAAATAGTAACCATCATCTGAGCCTTCAGTGAGCAGTATTCTTTTTGCTGGTGGAGGGTCTTGCTTTAATGTTGATGGCTGCTGACTGATCAGGGTGGTGGTTGCTGAACATCGGGGTGGATGTGGTAATTTCTTAAAATAAGATGAAAATAAAGTTTGCTGCATTGATTGACTCTTCCTTTCAAGAAAGATTTCTCTGTGGTATGCCATGCTGTTTGATAGCATTTTACCCATGGTAGAAGTCCTTTCAAAAGTGGAGTATGTCCTCTCAGATTCTGTCACTGCTTTATTGACTAAGTATTCGTAACATTCTAAATCCTTTGTTGTCCTTTCCACAATCTTTACAGCATCTTCACCAGGAGTGGATTCCATCTCAAGAACCCGCTTTCTTCGTTCCTCCATCAGAAGCAACTCCTTATCCATTCAAGTATTATCATCAGATTGCAGCAATTCAGTCACATCTTCAGGCTCCACTTCTAAGTCTAGTTCTCTTGCTATTTCCAACACACCTGCAGTTACTTCCTCCACTGAATTCCTGAACCACTCAAAGTCATCCATGAGGGTTGGAATCAACTTCTTCCAAACTCCTGTTAATATTGATATTTGGATCTCTTCCCATGAATTACAAATGTTCTTCCTGTCATCTACAACAGTGAATCCTTTCCAGAAGGTTTTCAATTTACTTGATCCATCTGAGGAATCACACACTATCTATGGCAGCTATAGCCTTATGAAATATATGTCTTAAATAATAAGACTTGAAATTACTCCTTGATCCATGGGCTGCAGATTAATACTGTGTTAGCAGGCATGAAAACATTAATCTCTTGTACATCTCCATCAGAGCTCTTGGGTGACCAGGTGCACTGTCAAAGAGCAGTAATATTTTTTAAAAAATCTTTTTTTTCTCAGCAGTAGATCTCAACAGTGGGCTTAAAAAATTCAGTAAACCATGTTGTAAACAGATGTGCTGTCATCCAGACTTTGCTGTTCCATTTATAGTGCACCGACAGAGTCAATTTA
This sequence comes from Balaenoptera musculus, assembly GCF_009873245.2. Classification (NCBI taxonomy): domain Eukaryota; kingdom Metazoa; phylum Chordata; class Mammalia; order Artiodactyla; family Balaenopteridae; genus Balaenoptera; species Balaenoptera musculus. The sequence goes on along the minus strand of NC_045796.1, from coordinate 57,114,904 downwards.
GCATAATTCTTGAGGGCCCTAGGATTTTTACAATGGTAAATGAGCATTGGCTTTAACTTAAAATCGTGAGCTGCCATAGCCCCTAACAAGAGAGTCAACCTGTCCTTTTAATCTTTGAAGCTAGGTATTGACTTCTCCTGTCTAGCTATGAAAGTCCTACATGGCATCTTCTTCCAATAGAAGGCTGTTTCATCTACACTGAAAATCTGCTGTTTCGTGTAGCTACCTACCTTCATTTATTATCTAGCTAGATCTTCTGAATAACTTGTTGCAGCTTCTATATAAGCACTTGCTGCTTCACCTTGGACTTCAATGTTATGGAGATGGCTTCTTTCCTCAAAACTCAAGAATCAATCTCTGTTGGCTTCACTTTTTTTTCTGCAGCTTCCTCACCTCTTTTAGCTTTCCTGGAATTGAAGAGTTAGGACCTTGCTCTGGATTAGGCTTTGGCTTAAGGGAATGTTGTGGCTTGTTTGATCTTCTATCCAGAACACTCAGACTTTCTCCCATATCAGCAATAAGGCTGTTTCACTTTCTTATCACTTGAGTGTTCACTGGAGCAGCACTTCTAATTTCCTTCAAGAACTTTTCCTTTCCATTAACCATTTGGCTGTTTGGTACAAAAGGTCTAGCTGAGGCCAATCTCTGCTTCAGGCTTGCCTTCTTCTCTAAGCTCAGTCATTTCTAGGTTTTGAGTTAAAGCAAGAGATGTGCAACTCTTGCTTTCACTTGAACACTTAGAGGCCATTGTAAATTTATTAACTGGCTTAATTTCAGTATTGCTGTAACTCAGGGAATAGGGAGGCTTGAGGAGAGGAAGACTGATGGAAAACAGCTGGTGGGTGGAGCAGTCAGAACACACACATTTATCAATTAAGTTTCCTGTTTTATATGGGCACAGTTCATGGTGCCCCCAAACAATTACAATAGTAACAACGAAGACTGTTGATCATAGATCACCATAACAAACAAAATAATAATGAAAAAGTTTGAAATATTTTGAAAATTGCCAAATGTGACACAGAGACATGAAGTTATCAAATGCTCTCAGAAAAATAGTGCAGATGTAGATACAGAGTTGCCATACACCTTCAATCTCTAAAAAAGCACAGTATCTGTGAAACACAATAAAACGAGGTATGCCTGTATGTATGTTTATGTGTATGTGTTTGTGTGTGTGTATTGGATAGATGTATGTATACATAAAATATTTAAAAATATATATATATAAAGATATTTATTATCAGGAATAGACTCATGCAATTATGATGGCTCAGAAGTCCAGCTTGTCCTCTGGAAGCTGAAGACTCAGGAAAGCAGGTGGCATAATTCCAGTCCAACTACAAAAGCCTGAGAACCAGAAGAACCTAAGGTGTAAGTCCTAGTTTGAGGGCAGTGGAAGGAAGATACAAGTCCAGCTAAACAAGTCAGTCAGAGAGAGTAAATCCTCCCTCCTTCTGCCTTTTTGTTCTATTCAGGCCCTCAACAGATTGAATGATGCTGACTCACATTGGGGAGGGAAATTTGATTTACTTTGTCTACCAATTCAAATGCTAATCTCATCTGGAAACATCCTCACAAACACACCCAGAAATAATGTCTAACCAAATACCTGGGCACCCCATGACCCATTCAAGTTGACACATATAATAAAAAACCGTGTATGAAAGTGATATGTTTAGATGACTTTTGTTTAAAAAGGATATATCTTTCATCAAGTAAGAAATTTACAAACATAAACACAGGTGTACAACGGACCATTTTAAGCTTTTTCACAATAAATGGTACATCACCTTCCCTGAAGATTTTTCATAGCCTTCCTTCTAGCAGCATTGAAGCAACAACAGATATCTATTAATTCCTCTGAGTCTGGGAGTTTGCTTGAAATTAACCCTTCATCGTACACTCCTCTGTAGCAGCACCTTCTGTACCCATGGCAAATAACACTGCATCTATGCTCCTCCCCTCTTCTTTCAACTTATTGCAGCTTTATCCTCCAACTTACTTGGTGAGGAATAGTAACTTGCATTGCTTTTAATTTAAATATTTGTCTTTCTGTTTTGTAACATATTTATGGAGTTCTCTGTTATTTCCCATGCTATAACATGGCATGGTGTTTTTGGTACAGGGTGCAAACTGTATGTGTTAAAGCATGCAAACCAAATGTTTGTTAATTCATCTTAATCAGTGATCAGGAAACAAAGTTTTAAGTATTTTACATAATAAATTGCTACACAGGTGCTTTACTGTATTTAATTATATTTTAGGAAATTAATTGTGGATTTTAGCCTAATGTGAAATTCATAATAAATGTCACATTTACAAAAATGTGAAAAAGACAGTCTGATAGCATTTTGTGGCATAATTACTACTTTTCAGGAATGGATTACTGAAGTTATGTGGGAGATGCATGTATATTTTTGCCAGGAAAACTGTTATTTTTATTGACACACTAATGGTCCTTTATTACGTATAAGATTGTGAGCAAGGGAACAAATGGTCCAATTTTCATTTTTAAAAGACATGTGCCCCTTTGAAACCTTTTGAGAAACCAGATTTTATACGTATATTTTACAATGATGGTGAAGTATTATTACCGTACTTTTAGTAATGTTTTTCTGCACATAAAGCATGAAATGTTTCATGTTCAAACACTGTAATTCAGAAGCAATAATAATATAAACATTTAAATTAAATAGATTGATCATTACAAAGATAATATTTTAAATACTATTTTCTACTGATCATTGCATTTTCCTTTTTTTATTGCTGATAATGATGACAGTATAACTTTATTTCAGAATTCCAAAAGAAAATACTTGTCTCTGAAGTATCTTGCAATTTCTCATTTGCTTATTTATTCCCCCTTTCCTTCTGGAACTTGAAAACAAATGCTGTTGAAATATATAACTAATAAATATTTGGCAGGTATTTGTGTTATAAAATGAAACCTGAGTGTCTCTCTATTCAATTCATTCTACATGCAATATTCATTTTAATATATGTTAAAAACTTTTATCATTTTTTGCTCTGCTTTCTAAACCAAAATATCTCTATATCGTAAAACAAACTTTCATACTGAATCTCACTCCAGGTTTTCTATCCCCCCTCCAAATTCTCTAAAGTTGGCTCTATAGCAATCATTATTCTCTAATGTTTGGCTTCTATTTAGATAGATTTACACTGTTTATTCATTCTTTTTATGTATATTTATTAATTAATAATATTTTCCTTCAAGATTCAAATAGTCTGAAAGTAGAAGAGTAGTAATAATCAAATAATTTATTAACAATATGGAAGAAATGTTTGTTAATATTTACATCAAAATCATCTCTAAAGAAAATGAAACAAGACAAAGCAAAATATGACAAAACACAGAAACAAAAAACAAACTTGTTCAGTTGGAGTGAGTAAGCAGACTCCAGGAAGGGTGCCTAAAGAAGAACAGATGATTGCTTCGCTAATATTTGTATTTCCCTTTTGCTAAGTCACATATGCAAGATGAAGTTGACAGTTGAATTAGTAGGACAATGGAAGGTATTATTTCAGGGACTTAGTGTAAGAAGGGAAAATGTCGAGTTATCTATGTATTGATAAAAGCAGAATAAGGGAATTGCCTGGGTATTCTGTTTTGTATATCCCACTCCATATAATCATGACACTTTTCTTAAAATATCCATTTGGTGGTTATTCTTTGAGGTGTGTGAATTTTTATTTCTTTTGTTTTTGTTTTGTATTTTAGATATGAATCAAAGTGTCACACCCCATTTCAAAGGGATTGCAAAGCAAGCACTGCCCCACGTATCAATTCAAATATTATGCTTGCAGTTCTATTGAAAGATATGAAATGCCAGAGCAGAGGGTTTGTTAAGTGTTGAGGTATCATAGTGATGGTGACTAAGAAAGAGAAGATTTATTGAGATATAACTGACATATAGCACTGTATAAGTTTAAGGTGTACAGCACAACAATTTGATTTACATCATTAAATGATTACCACAATAAGTTTAGTGAATATTCATCACCTCATATAGATACAAAATTAAAGAAATAGGAAAAAAATTTGTTTTTCCTTGTGATGAGATTCATCTATCTTATTGAGTCTATCAGTAGTTAGTTCTTTTTTATTGCTGAGTAGCATTCCGCTGTATGGATGTACTACACTGTGTTGACCCATTCAACAGTTGATAGATCCTTGGGTTGTTTTTAGTTTTTGGTGATTAGAAATAAAGCTATTCTAAACATTCACATAGAGGTCTTTGTAGTAAGTAAATAATAATATGAAGAAGAATTGTCATTAAATATGCCCTATTTTATGTTAAAAACATGTAAACATAAAAAGAGGCTTTAAAAGAAAGGCATTTAATGGTGTTTCAGTCTTAAGTCTCATGGCTTAATCTGAGATCTCTCATGTTTGAGTTGAACACATTTGGATAACTCTCTAAATTTTGTGAGCCTCAGCCTTCTAATTATTTAAACTAAAAGACAATCACCTATTTATTTCAAAGAGATGTTGAGAGAATCAAATGAGATAATGTTTATAATTATACTTTGTAAACTCTCTTGTTCAGGCAAAATAATATTTTCCAAGGAAGGAGTAACTACCATGTACAAGTCCACACCATAATCGTCTGGAAAGTTAATCCAGAAGGTTTACCTCAGATTTTGGGCAAAAAAAGCACCTAAACCATCGTGTAAATTTAAAAATCCTTTCAATATTTCAGTGATAGCCCTTAAACATTTTGCCTAGACTTTAAGAATGAATACTTAGTTTACAGATGCAGGCTACCATGCCTTATAAAATCCAGACTTTAATATTTTCTAAACTTTAGATAGGAGTTAAGACAGTGACCACATCATGTTCAATTCTTATTGTCAATATTACAAATTTTTGTCTTTAAAGTTACTTTGGCTTTGCAGAAATATCATGCTAAACCAGATGGCAGAAGAAAGGAAACTATCAATAAAAACTGTCTACTTAATGACCAGGTGTTAAGCCAAACCAGCCTGGCAAAAGGTCATTCATATTCTTTCCAGCTCAACTTGTTTTGGTCGACTAGTTTAAATACACTTCTATGGAGAAACAGTCTTGTGAAAGGGAGCAGAAAATAAACTAGCAACTAAAGGACAATCAATCTGAAAGTATAGCCACTTTCTAGATTAAATCTTTTTCTCCAAATTTTCTAAAGATGGTAAGAGGCTGTTAACACACCAGAAAAAGAACAAAGTCTGAATGGTTAAAATAATGAATGGACCAGAATTTAATCAACTGCTACCAAATGGGCTCTTTTAAAATGGCTTTTATTTTGCTCCCAGAAAATCACAATCCAAATATCATATTTAGGCTCTTTTAACGTTAACTTCTACTGTGATGAAGACTATGAAAACAGCAGTAGGTGGACATTAAGTGAGAGAAAACATGGTTTCTGGGAAGTGGTATCATGGTTTTAATCATACTTACAGTAGATTCTCAAGAGCATGCTGAGTTATGTGGATCTTTATCATTTGACCACATTAAAATCTTTTCTGCCATGTAGCTTTCTGCCAGTAATAACATAGCAAAATCAGTAGACAGTAATTAGGACCTCATTTTTAATCTGTGAGAAACCTTTTTGTTGACCAATATGTTTAAATGAAATGTCAATCTTGGATACTGCAGGAAGCCTACCAACAGATAGATGGATATTTTATCTAACTTTTTATATATTTGGGAGTAGAAGATGCATGCAAATTAACTTACTTATTTTAATTCCTACTGGTTTGATAGATTTAATTGATGTGGGTAATTCTTTCTTGCTGTGTTATTGATAATTGCCCTTTTACCGCCATCTGGTATCTGTTTGCTTTTTTAGTCCATTGTGCCTACATAATATAATTAGTTAGCTTTGCTCCAGATTGCCCATGGGTGACAAAATAATTTTTCAATAGCAATCCAACAGAATATTTTGTGTCTTTAGAATACAGTGTCAGTTTCAGCAAATGTTTGGAATTTTTAGTAAAATTTTGAAAGTTAGCTTAGCAATATATTGGAACAAATTCAGGGAAAGTATGACTAATCTACAGATTTTAGAGGTATGGTTTAACTCATTTATTTGTCTTCCAAATTATTACAGATTACATGTACTTTTACATCTTCTGAAATGTTTATTTTTTCTTCTCTTTTAAGAACATACAATTTCAAGTCACCTGTGCACAATCTGAGATAAAAACAATGACTTTAACCTTTGCTGACTGCAGGCCAGATCCTTATTTCTTATGAAATGATTATTCTCTAACTTATTAATTTCAAAATGTAAAACAATCAATAATATATTATTTTCCTCACTTATTAAACATGTACATTTGGAAGACTAAATTTGAAATGGTAATTATTTTTAAAACTATATTACATATGTTTATTGATATGCTTGCACTGGTCATATAAACAATAATGAGAATAAAAGAAGCAATTAAGAAATGAAAGTACTAAATCCAGACACATAATAATGAGAGAAAAAAATATTTGAGGATAGATATTACATATAACAAGATATATCTTCTTCTTTTAATAACTGAGTTGAGAATAAATTAGGCTCTATGTAATTAAGATATTTTTACTAAACTAGGTGTTTGTTAAATAGTGGAAGGAAGGAACACAGTGGATAGAGTAGATGGAAATGAAAGGAAAAAAGGAAAACATACACACACACACACACACACACACAAGAAAATGCACTGTTAGTTTATAAGGGCTGTGAGGACTAGAGTAAGGGTTATACCCTTCAGTGGGCTAAAATCATGAAGTAGTGTGTGGCATTTGCATGTCATGGAGGACTGAGAAAAATTTTTAAAGAAATTCTAATAAATAGATATCTTAGTCATACAGATATCTGATGAACTACAGAATGTGACCAGAACTCTGAATGACTGTAAGAAATTGTCTAAAACTATGCTGAATAATAGTGGCAAGAGTGAACATCCTTGTCTTGTTCCTGATCTTAGAGGAAGTGCTTTCAGTTTTTCGCCATTGAGAATGATGTTTGCTATGGGTTTGTCATATATGGCCTTTATTATGTTGAGGTAGGTTCCCCCTATGCCCACTTTCTGGGGAGTTTTTATCATAAATGAATTTTGTCAAAAGCTTTTTCTGCATCAATTGAAATAATCATATGGTTTTTATTATTCAATTTGTTAATATGGTGTATCACATTGATTTGCGTATGTTGAAGAATCCTTGCATCCCTGGGATAAATCCCACTTGATCATGGTGTATAACCCTTTTAATGTGTTTTGGATTCTGTTTCTTAGTATTTTGTTGAGGATTTTTGTGTCTATGTTCATCAGTGATATTGGCTTGTAATTTTCTTCTTTTCTTTTTTTGTGATATCTGTCTGGTCTTGGTATCAGGGTGATGGTAGCCTCGTAGAATGAGCTTAGGAGTTTTCCTCCCTCTGCAATTTTTGGAAGATTTTGAGAAGGATAGGTGTTAGCTCTTCTCTAAATGTTTGATAGAACTCACCTGTGAAGCCATCTGGTCCTGGACTTCTGTTTGTTGGAAGATTTTTAATCACCATTTCAATTTCATTATGACCAATTTGTTCATATGCTCTATTTCTTCCTGGTTCGGTCTTGGAAGGTTGTACCTTCTAAGAATTTGTCCATTTCTTCCAGGTTGTCCATTTTATTGGCATATAGTTGATGGAGTAGTCTCTTAAGATCCTGTGTATTTCTGCGGTGTCAGTTGTAACTTCTTTTTCATTTCTAATTTTATTGATTTGAGTCCTCTCCCTTTTTTTCTTGATGATTCTGGCTAAAGGTTTATCAATTTTATTTATCTTCTCAAAGAACCATCTTTTAGTTTCATTGATCTTTCTATTGTTTTCTTTGTTTCTATTTCATTTATTTCTGCTCTGATCCTTATGATTTCTTTCTTTTTACTAAATTTGGGTTTTGTTTGTTCTTCTTTCTCTAGTTGTTTTAGGTGTAAGGTTAGATTATTTATTTGAGATATTTCTTGTTTCTTGAGGTAGGATTGTATTGATATAAACTTCCCTCTTAGAACTGCTTTTGCTGCATCCCACAGGTTTTGGGTTGTTGTGATTCCACTGTCATTTGTTTCTAGGTATATTTTTATTTCCTCTCCAACTTCAGACTATACTACAAAGCTACAGTTATCAAGACAGTATGGTACTGGCTTAAAAACAGAAATGTAGATCAATGGAACAGGATAGAAAGCCCAGAGATAAACCCATGCACATATGGTCACCTTATCTTTGATAAAGGAGTCAAGAATATACAATGGAGAAAAGACAGCCTCTTCTATAAATGGTGCTGGGAAAACTGGACAGCTACATGTAAAAGAATGAAATTAGAACACTCCCTAACACCATACACATACACAAAAATAAGCTCAAATAAGCAGAACACTCTTTGACATAAACTGCAGTAAGATCTTTTTTGACCCATCTCCTAGAATAATGAAAATAAAAACAAAAATAAACAATGGGACCTAATGAAACTTAAAATATTTTGTACAGCAAAGGAAACCATAAGCAAGATGAAAAGACATCCCTCAGAAGGGGATAAAATATTTGCAAACAAAGCAACTGACAAGGGATTAATCTCCAAAATATACAAACAGCTCATGCAGCTCAATATCAAAAAATAAACAACCCAATCAAAAAATGGGCAGAAGACCTAAATAGACATTTCTCCAAAGAAGACATACAGATTGCCAGCAAACACACAAAAAGATGCTCGACAGCACTAATTATTAGAGAAATGCAAATCAAAACTACAATGAGGTATCACCTCACACCAGTCAGAATGACCATTATCAAAAAATCTACAAGCAAGAAATGCTGGAGAGGGTGTGGAGAAAAGGGAACCCTCTTGCAGTGTTGGTGGGAATGTAAATTGATACAGCCACTATGGAGAACAGTATGGAGGTTCCTTAAAAAACTAAAAATAGAATTACCGTATGACCCAGCAATCCCACTCCTGGGCATATACCCAGGGAAAACCATAATTCAAAAAGATACATGCACCCCAATGTTCATTGCAGCTCTATTTACAATAGTCAGGACATGGAAGCAACCTAAATGTCCATTGACAGATGAATGGATAAAGAAGATGTGGTACATATATACAATGAAATATTACTCATTTACTCTGTAAAAAGGAACAAAATTGTGCCATTTGCAGAGACGTGGATGGACCTAGAGACTGTCATGCTGAGTGAAGTAAGTCCGAAAGGGAAAAACAAATATCGTATAATATCGCTTATATGTGGAATCTAGAAAAATGGTACAGATGAACTTATTTGCAAAGCAAAAACAGAGACACAGATGTACAGAACAAACTTATGGATACTAAGGGGGGAAAGGGGGTGGGATGAATTAGGAGATTGGGATTGACATATAAACACTACTATGTATAAAATAGATAACTAATGAGAACCTACTATATTGCACAGGGAACTCCACTCAGTGCTCTGTGTGACCTAAATGGGAAAGAAATCCAAAAGAGAGGGGATATATGTACACATATAACTGATTCACTTTGCTGTACAGCAGAAACTAAGAAAACATTGTGAAGTGACTATACTCCAATAAAAATTAGTAAAAAAAAGAAATTGATGGAATCTAAAAAAAAAAAAAAGGTCATGAAGAACCTAGGGGCAGGACGGGAATAGAGACATAGACCTACTAGAGAATGGACTTGAGGACACAGGGAGGGGGAAGGGTAAGCTGGGACAAAGTGAGAGAGTGGCATGGACATATATACACTACCAAATGTAAAACCGATAGCTAGTGGCAAGCAGCTGCATAGCACAGGGAGATCAGCTCGGCGCTTTGTGACCACCTAGAGGGGTGGGATAGGGAGGGTTGGAGGGAGGGAGACGTAAGAGGGAAGAGATATGGGGATATATGTATATGTATAGCTGATTCACTTTGTTATAAGGCAGAAACTGACACACCATTGTAAAGCAATTATACTCCAATAAAGATGTTAAAAAAAAAAAAAGAAATTGTCTGGTAGAAAGTGGTCAGTCTTCATGTTACATACATATGACTGGTAAAGGTTTATAATGTTCTATGAGTTTCCTCTAAGACAAAGGAAAAATGGATAATAAAATCAATGTCTATTTATTGGGCTCTCTGGAAATCATTTCAAGCCTACTTAACAAGTAGAATTGAACAGGACATTATTACACACTGAGTTGTCTAATTAAAATTAAGAAATCATTGGCTTTTATTTTGGACTGGGAAAAATGAAAGTTTTCTTTGTGTATTAGTGAGCTTTATGTTTACTTTTGTAACTTTAAATTAATAATTTTAAATTAAAAAGGAATCTAATATCATTGTAAATATAATTTAAATAATATGTAAGTTATCAGAAAACAAAAGCAAAAATCTTCCATCATTGAATCCCCAGTGTTTATGCCAGCATCCCAGGTATTACACTGGCAAAATTTGATGTATATCTTTCCAAAACTTTTTAAATATATATCGAACATGATGTTCAATATAAGTATATCTGTTCACAAGCACACACACACACACACACACACATATACACACACACACATATATATAATGTAAAAATACAGGTTAACTTTTATGTTAAAAGTAATAATCTTTCTATTTTTGCAATCAAACTTCTCAGAATTAATCTATTCTAATGCATCTATACATCTAAGTTGTATATATAATACATATGTTTGGATTAAGAAACAATGTATTGAACATCTACATACCAACCGCGAGCATAAGCAATTGAACATATCCACAATATTTACCTGCCTAATCTTACCACTAGAAGAAAACTTTCCTCCATTTCATTTCTTTGTTTATACAATAGTTTAACATATGTGCATTGCCTTCAAATATAAATGAGATTAAACTATATGCATTTCTCTATTTTTTTCACAATAGTGTATGTAGGTTTTACTTATGCTGATTTAAATAGATTGTGTTGTTAATTTTCCACTTCCATTAAATTAGTTATAAATTTTCCATTCTTATTCTATGACATGACACAATTTGGGGGCAACATTTTCTTTTGAAGCAAACATGACAGATCAATCATTTAAAAAATCCTGGACTTCCCTGGTGGTGCAGTGGTTAAGAATCCACCTGCCAATGCAGGGGACACAGGTTCGAGCCCTTGTCCCGGAAGATCCTGGTCCAGGAGGATCCTGGTCCGTGAGCCACAACTACTGAGGCCCACGTGCCTGGAGTCCGTGCTCTGCAACAAGAGAAGCCACCACAAAGAGAAGCCCGCACACCGCACCGCAATGAAGTGCAGCCCCGCTCACCGCAACTAGAGAAAGCCTGAGCTCAGCAACAAGACCCAACGCAGCCAAAAATAAATAAATAAATAAATAAATAAATAAATAAATAAATAAATAAATAAATATTTAAAAATCCTAAAATTGTAGGACTTTGGCAGGAGTAGGATGGGGGTATTTTATTATTCTTTCTATTTGCATTTGGCATTAATCAAATTACATTTTCCAGTTCTTCTTTTACTTTGCATTTTTCATTTTTTTCAAGCCATTATTTTATAAATTGCTACACTTTAAAATATTATTTTACTATTAAAAATCTCTTTATTATTATTATTATGTTTTTTAACATCTTTATTGGAGTATAATTGCTTTACAAGGTTGTGTTAGTTTCTGCTGTATAACAAAGTGAATCAGCTATATGTATACATATATCCCCATATCCCCTCCCTCTTGTCCAAAATTATTCCAACATTTCATTTTAATTTTTTTGTGTTTTATATTCTGCATTTTAAAATGAGTTTTATAGAACAATTTCTACCATAATCAGTACTATGATATTATATATATATTTCAATATATGCAAAATTTTTTCACACATCTAAAACCAAAAATCAAGTGCAATTGTATGCCATAAATATATACTTTGTAAACAAAGATAGAACTTTAAATATAGAAAGAAGGGGGGAACAGGGGTAAATATATTGTGATTTTTAAGGTATATTAATTATACTATGTCTCCAGTTTTCTACTAAAATCATTTAATGTCTTTCTCATAGCATTTTAACAGGGACAATATTTTTTTGGTTGGGAGAATATACACAGGTATCTTACTTCCTATTCGATGCTTAAATAATTTAGGTCTGATGCCAGTTATTATTATTGACTCACTTTTTATATTTCTTCTTATGGCTCTCCTGAGTTAATTCCTATATTTCTTGAGTCTCCAGTCTTTTTCCTTTTTGGATAATGTTTTCAGTATATGAAATGATCATAATTTTTTTTCATGCAATCCCTTAACTATATAATTGACTGATATTTCGGCTGAGCACTCCTTTAAATATGATAATCTATGTTTAGATTTAACTCAAGCATTTATTGCAATTGAGATAAATGATGTGAAAGTTAAGTTAGCATATGTGTTAAAACAGACTGTTGTCAGTCTTAAAATTTCATGTTATAAATTCTGGAAAGAGTGAGATTTCTAATTACACAAATAAGAAGTAGACATATTTTTCTTTATCTTCTCATTATGTACAAAAAAAAGCACCAAAACCCTGGAGAGTATATCAATATATAAAGTAAACATAAGAAGATTCTAAAACATAAAGAAAGAAAGTACAAGGGGACACAAGGAAAAAAATAGTGATGGGTTCCCTGGGTTTTCTTATTGCCTCACATCTCTCAAAGTTGGAAATGAAGAAACTGGCAACCAGGAAAGCTAACAGACAGACCAAAAAACATGCCCTCCCTCAAAGCCTACCCCTTCTAGCAAAAGGAGAAGTAAAGGGCCATCCTGGTAAATCAGAAAAGAAGAAAAAACAAAACAACAACTTTTAGACATAACACTCTACTCCACCCAAACACAGCAGAAACAAATGTGTCTCTAATCCCACAACGAAAAATGGCTGAGTAAGGAGCCTAAACATTGATACTGGTCAGGCTGTAGAAAGGTACCTCACCACCCTTGCTGGAGGGATGCCAGAAAAGGCTAAGTAGATTGCTGGGATTTTATCCCCACTGGGTGGAAAATATTACTAAACACTTAAAGAAGAATCAATATTAATTCTACACAATCTCTTACAGAAGAGGAGGGAAAGTTTCCCAATTCATTTAATGAGGCTAGCATTACCCTGATACCAAAACCAGATAAAGACAGTACAAAAACCAAACCAAATAAAACCTGTAGACCATTAACCTCCATGGAGAGAGTCACAGAAATTCTTAACACATTATTAACAAATAGAATTAGCAAGATATAAAAAGAAGTATGTATCATGAACAAGTGGGTTTTTTTCCTGGAATAAATCAATCTACGTAGCCCAGAATCTCAATAGCATAAAGAAGAAGAATCATATGATTATATCAACTGGTAAAAATCATTGGACACAATTCAACACCAATTAATCATAAAACTGTCAGGAAAGTAGGAATAGAGGGGGACTTCCTAAACTTGATAAAGAGCATCTACCATCAATCTATAGCCAACATCTCACTTATTGATGACAGATTGAGAACTTTCTCTGTGAGTCTGGGAACAAGGCAAGGAATAAGGATGCTCACTAACTCTTATTCAATATACTACTGGAGGGACTTCCCTGGTGGTGCAGTGGTTAAGAATCCACCTGCCAATGCAGGGGACACGGGTTCAAGCCCTGGTCCGGGAAGATCCCACATGCTGCGGAGCAACTAATCCCGTGTGCCACAATTACTGAGCCTGTGCTCTAGAGCCCGCAAGCCACAACTACTGAGCCCACGTGCCACAACTACTGAAGCCCACATGCCTAGAGCCTGTGCTCCACAACAAGAGAAGCCACTTCAATGAGAAGCCAGTGCACCGCAACAAAGAGTAGCCCCCACTCTCCACAACTAGAGAAAGCCCGCGCACAGCAACGAAGACCCAATGCAGCCAAAAAATTAATTAATTAATTAATTAAAAAACAAACAAACAAACAAAAAACCAAAAAACAATATACTACTGGAATTTCTAGCTGGTGCAATAAGGAAAGCAAGAAATAAAAGGCATAAGCACAGGGAACTATATTCAATATCTTTTAATAAACTATAATGAAAAAGAATCTGAAAAAGAATATATATATATGTGTGTGTGTGTATATATATATATATACACACACACACACACATATATATATAACTGAATCACTTTCCTCAACACCTGAAACTAACACAACATTGTAAATCAACCATACTTCAATACAAAAATATATAAAAGGCATACAAATCAGAAATAAAGAAATAAAACTGTCCCAATTTATAGGTGACATTATTGTTGATATAGTAAATCCAAAATACTTTCCAAAAAAAGAAAAATTTCTGGAATTACTAATTGAGTTCAGAAAGGTTGTGGGATATAAACTACACATACAAAAATAAATTTTACTTCTATATAGTAGAAATAAACTTATGAACAAAAAATTTTAAATACAATACCATTTACAATAACAAAAATTTGAACACTTTGGTGCAAATCTAACAAAACATATACATAACTTCTGTGCTGAAAAATATAAAATACTGATGAAAATTATCAAAAAATATCTACATAAATGGAAGGATATGTTACCCTAGTTGATACATAGGTTTAAAATTGTTTCCATCAAATTTCCAGCAAGAATTTTTATAGATATAAATAAAATCATTCTAAAATTTCTGTGGATGGGAAAAGGAACTAGAATACCTAAATACCTAAAATAATACCTAAAATAATTTTGAGGAAAAAAAGAAAAATTGGAAGCAATCAGTCTACCTGTTTTCAAGGCAAGTATAACTTTTTATGTAGTTTATTATATACAAAGAACAAGTAGTTTGGTATTGATGAGGTATACAAACATAGATCAATAGAGCAGAACAGAAAACCAATAAATAGATTCATATAAATATACCCAACTGATTTTTGATACAGGTGCAAAAGCAATTCAAAGGAGGAAGGATAGCCTTTCAACAAGTGATGCTGGATCAATTGGACACTTATTAACTCAAAATGGACTATGCACTAAATGTAAAATGTTAAGCTATAAGGATTTTAGAAAAAATAATAGAAAACTCTTCAGGATTTAAGGCTACACAGAGAGTTCTTAGAGTTGACACCACAGTATAATGCATAACAGGAAAAATTGAACAAATAGACATCATCAAAATTAAAAATGTTTGCTCTGTGAAAGACCCTGTTAAAAGGATTAAAGACAAATTACAGACTGGGGTAAAATATTTGCTGCATATCTTAAAAAGACAAATTACAGACTGGGGTAAAATATTTGCTGCATATCTTAAAAAGCAAATTAGAATAGATATTATATAAACAATTCCCAAAACTCTACTATAAAAATTAAAAATCCAACTAGGTAATGAGTAAAAGACAAAAAGAGACATTTCAACAAAGAGAATATACAGATAACAAATGAGCACATGAAAAGATGTTCAACTTCACTAGTCATTAGGGAAATACAAATTAAAACCACATCAACAATACCAAATCCTGGCAAGGGTGCAGAACAACTGGACCACTTATGCACTTCTGGTGGGAATGTAAAATGGTACAGTAACTCTGTAAAACAGTTCAGCAGTTTCTTTAAACTAAACTAACATGCAACTAATCATATGACCTAGCACTTGTACCCCTGGGCATTTATCCCAGAGAAATGAAAATTTATGTTAACATAAAAACCTATATGTGAATGTATATAGCAGCTTTATTTATTAAAGTCCCCAACTAGAAACAACCCAGATACCTTTAATAGATGAATGGGTAAACAAACTGTAGTACATCCATACAATAGAATACTACCCAGCAATAAAAAAATGAAAGGATTATTGATACACACCACAACGTAGATCAATCTGCAGAGAATTACACTGGGTGAATAAGGCTAATTCTTAAAAGTTATATAGTGCATATTTCCATTTATATAATATTCTTGAAATGTCAAGATTACTGAAATGAAGAACAAACTAATGGTTGCCAGAGATAAAGGAAGCGGTAGTGATGGGAGATGAGTAGATGTGGCTATGAAAGGACAAAAATGAGGGATGCTTGTAATGATGGAATTGTTCTGTATTTTGACTATAATAGTATCCCGATTGTGATATTTTACTATACTTTTGCAGAATGTTAATGATAAAGGGTATATGGAACCTCCCTTTATTAGTTTTTACACCTGCATGTGAAGGTACAGTTATCTCAAATTTTTGTTTTTAAAAATTTAAGTTTTAAAAATGCAGTTATACTATTTTTCTTGGTGAAGAATAAACTATTTTCAAGCCTCAAGTTAAATATCAGTCTTTCTTTGCCAAGCTCTCTCTCTGATTAGCCATCAGTAATACTGACAATGTTTCCTTTCTGACTTATGGCTAATTTCTTATGGTTGACCATGCCCAGACCTGCTTTAAGTCTAATGACACAAGAAGAAATGGAATCCCAGAGTATATACGTAAAGTGAGGTAAAGATTTTATTAGGTAGTATTTAGATAGACCTTGAGTACTGACATGGCACCCTCCTCAGCCAGTGGAACAAAAAGCAGTAAGAATACACTGTTATTGCCTCTTCTCTGCTTTTAAGTATCTCTTTTCACACATTGGCTCTTACCACTTAACACAAGGTTTGCCTGCAGGAGCAAATGGCAAGGAACTGAAAGGAGAGCCATGCTAATCACTTGTACTTACTGAAAACCCTTTGTACTTCTCTAGTTTGCAGATTTGATCACATAACAAAGTAGAAACCACCTAGTTAGATTCAGCAGTGTTGGTGCATTTTAAAATACACCATGCCCTTTCTGTCTAACCAACCTTACTTATGCATTCTTCTGTCACAACACCAACATACTTCTATTGCTTTATTGCTTTTAGTTTTGAAATGTTGATTTATACTTCTTGTTATACTATAGTGTCAATTCCTTAAGAACAGAGACTCTGTGTGATATATTTCGGCAAACATGGGACACAGATCTCAAAAGTGCCAATGTGTTTTGGAGATTTGGGAAAACTAGTTTTTGCCCTACAAGCACTGTGATTTTATTTTCTCTGCAGTGTGAATATTTTAAGAATGCATTACACCTTTCTTTATTCTCCCTCTACCTTTCTTTGTATAAACAAGTATGTGTATATATATATATGAAATAAGATGTTATAGATACTCTTTTTACTTGGCTTTTTTTTTAACTTAACAATATTTACAAATAAAATCTTCCTCCTCCTAGTTAAGACTACAGATTACCATAGTTGTTTCAACAATTCTCCTATAAACAGGCATTTGGTTTCTTTCCAATGTTTTGTAATTATAAGAATGTTGTAATGCATAATGTGGTGCATACACATTTTTGTATTGTTGCATATATAACTCTGGGGTAAATTCCCAAAAGTGGGATGCCTGAGTCAAAAGGTAAATGCATGTATAGTTTTGTTAGATATTTCCAAATTTCTTTCCAAAGTAGTTGTACCAGTTTGCATGCCTACCAGCAATAATGAGAGGCCCCTTATCCCCAAAGCCTTGCCAAAGGAATGTTAGCATACTTTAAAATTTCTGCCAATCTCTTAAGAGAGATATGGCATCTCGCTGTATTATACATGTCTTTTCTAACTGTGAGTGATACTGAAAATCTTTTAATATGTTTAAGGGACATTTAAAAATATTTTTGTGTAATTTTAAATGAGGTTTTTAGTCATCTTCACTATATAAATACACATATACAGAGTGTACATATATATGTAAATATATATGTACTATATTGTGTACATATATGTATATTCATGTATATATTGAAAAAAAGTTTCTCCCAGTTTATTGTTGGTGTTTATGCACTGCAAATTAACTTTTGGGCTGCGTATTTTTTAAACTTTTGTGTGATCAACTTTATCAAAATGTTCATCTGCATGGTTAGAACACTCTTCCCTGCACCTGAATTATAGAGGAATGCATCTATGTTATCTTCTAATATTGTATGGTTTCACTTTTTACCTTTAGATTCTTGATCCATTTGAAATTTATTCTATTCTTGTGTATGGGTATTTTTCATTTTTTCCATTTTCTTTGGTAAAAAATTAGAAAGCTGATTTGAAAAACAAAAAAATCTATAATCATAGTTCCCAAGGAAATAATTTGTTATAATATGTCCATTAAGATATTTTGTGTGTGTGTGTGCATGTATCCTTTGTGCATATTTGACTTTACTTCTTTATTTCTTTCACTTTTACCACTTTCCTGTTGAAACAAAACATTTTAAGGCATGAATAACATACCATCATAGTTGTCTCCTAACTTTTATGCCTATTTCCCTAACTGGAAGTGTATATTGATTGTCTTTCTTTAATACTAAAAATATTTTGTAAAACATGACCTTTACATAGAAATCTTTACATATATATGGCATCTAAATAATAAAGAAGAATTAACCCTTAATTATATTAAAAAAGACATAATTAAAAAACTTTTTGTTTAAAAAATAACTTAAAAATATTACATTTATTAGCATTGGGTGGTTATTTAAGAGGAAAATATTTAACAAGACTTTACTCTATTTCCTATAAAGATGATTGACAAGGAAAATGCAGGGAACATAACTTATGTCGCATTTTTTCTTGGGAAAAAGATCACATTCCTCAGCCAAGTTTTAAATGGGTTGCAATACTACTCAGCATATTCCAATGTTAGCCAATTATCTTGCAGGAACTCATGCAACTGGGCATATAGAAATCAGTATAATGTAAGTAATTATTGTGTTAAGCAATATAAATCAACACAGTCGGAGTAAAAAAGGCTGAGACAGCAGTAAAAATAAAGCACTAAAATATAATGAGAAATATGACAAAAATGAGATATATATATATGTGGCAATTGCATTAATAGAATGCCTAGTCTTAGGTCACTCTCCATCGATGTCTTAGTTTTTGAAAACCTTTCCAGTATATTAACAAACATGTGTAACAATGCAAAAGGACATAAAAATATATACCATCTATTTTAAAAATGCAGGATGCCTTTACTTTTGATTGTGGAACAAATGAATAAATGCTCATTGTACAGTATTCAATTTAGGTTTCTCAATTCTGGTTTATTTCTAAGTTTAGTGAGCACTAGTATGAGAATAGATCAAAAGAGTAAAATATTTTTTACTTATTCCACTTAATTACTGAATATATAAAATTTAGATATAAAAGAAAGACTGAGTAAAACATTTTTTTCCTTAAAATTTTTTCTTTTTTATTTTAACATCTTTATTGGAGTATAATTGCTTTACAATGGTGTGTTAGTTTCTGCTTTATAACAAAGTGAATCAGTTATACATATACATATGTTCCCATATCTCTTCTCTCTTGCATCTCCCTCCCTCCCACCCTCCCTATCCCACCCCTCTAGGTGGTCACAAAGCACAGAGCTGACCTCCCTGTGCTATGTGGTTGCTTCCCACTAGCTACCTATTTTACATTTGGTAGTGTATATATGTCCATGCCACTCTCTCACTTTGTCACAGCTTACCCTTCCCCCTCCCCATATCCTCAAGTCCATTCTCTAGTAGGTCTGTGTCTTTATTCCCATCTTGCCACTAGGTTCTTCATGACATTTTTTTTTTTTTTTTCCTTAGGTTCCATATATATGTGTTAGTATACTGTATTTGTTTTTCTCTTTCTGACTTACTTCACTCTGTATGACAGACTCTAACTCCATCCACCTCACTACAAATACCTCCATTTTGTTTCTTTTTATGGCTGAGTAATATTCCATTGTATATATGTGCCACATCTTCTTTTTTTTTTTTAAACATCTTTATTGAAGTATAATTGCCTTACAATAGTGTGTTAGCTTCTGCTTTATAACAGAGTGAATCAGTTATACATATACAATATGTTCCCATTTCTCTTCCCTCTTGCATCTCCCTCCCTCCCACCCTCCCCATCCCACCCCTCTAGGTGGTCACAAAGCACCGAGCTGATCTCCCTGTGCTATGCGGCTGCTTCCCACTAGCTATCTATTTTACATTTGGTAGTGTATATATGTCCATGACACTCTCTTACCCTGTCACATCTCACCCCACCCCCTCCCCATATCCTCAAGTCCATTCTCTAGTAGGTCTGTGTCTTTATTCCTGTCTTGCCACTAGGTTCTTCATGGCCTTTTTTTTTTCCTTAGATTCCGTATATATGTGTTAGCATACTGTATTTGTTTTTCTCTTTCTGACTTACTTCACTCTGTATGACAGACTCTAACTCCATCCACCTCATTACAAATACCTCCATTTCATTTCTTTTTCTGGCTGAGTAATATTCCATTGTATATATGTGCCACATCTTCTTTATCCATTCATCTGTCGATGGACATTTAGGTTGCTTCCAGGTCCTGGCTATTGTAAATAGAGCTGCAATGAACATTTTGGTACATGACTCTTTTTGACCTATGGTTTTCTCAGGGTATATGCCCAGTTGTGGGATTGCTGGGTCGTATGGTAATTCTATTTGTAGTTTTTTAAGGAACCTCCATAATGTTCTCCATAGTGGCTGTATCAATTTACATTCCCACCAACAGTGCAAGAGTGTTCCCTTTTCTCCACACCCACTCCAGCATTTATTGTTTCTAGATTTTTTATGATGGCCATTCTGACCAGTGTGAGATGATATCTCATTGTAGTTTTGACTTGCATTTCTCTAATGATTAATGATGTTGAGCATTCTTTCATGTGTTTGTTGGCAATCTGTATATCTTCTTTGGAGAAATGTCTATTTAGGTCTTCTGCCCATTTTCGGATTGGGTTGTTTGTTTTTTTGTTATTGAGCTGCATGAGCTGCTTGTAAATTTTGGAGATTAATCCTTTGTCAGTTGCTTCATTTGCAAATATTTTCTCCCATTCTGAGGGTTGTCTTTTTGTCTTGCTTATGGTTTCCTTTGCTGTGCAAAATCTTTTAAGTTTCATTAGATCCCATTTGTTTATTTTTGTTTTTATTTCCATTTCTCTAGGAGGTGGGTCAAAAAGGATTTTGCTGTGATTTATAAACTGTTCTTATAATAATTTACCCTAACCAACATTCAATCCAGGCAATGATGATTTGACCAGCAATTCTATTATTTTTACTTAAAGAATCTATTTTTTTCAGGACCCTGCTTTCTGTGATTTTATCTTGCTTCTCCACTTCCTGTATTTTCTATAATTAAAAGTTGAATATAAAGGATTAATTAGATTAAACATAAATATTCTTGGCTCAGAAAAACTTAATGTGGTGTGATATAATTCATGTTGCATTGTATCAGCAGACACATAATATTTTGCCTTTCTACTATTCCTAATACTAATATTAATCATTGGATGGTGTAACACTGTGATCTCTCTACTAAAGTTATATTTTCATTTTGGGATCAAAAAGTATTTTGTGTGGTCATAATTTGGTATTAATAGAATTTCTATTTCTCCTCTAACCATATGCTTTATGGTTTTACTGTCACTTGATAATCCTTTCTGGAAAAAGAATTTCATTAGAAGTTGTAAAATGATGTTTTTCGAATCCTTTAATTTATTTCAGCTTATTTTTTAATCTGGTATTCTTTTTGATAGTTAAAAATACCCCTCAATAACTGGGGTTATTTGTTTTACCTAACTATTGTTTCTATTTGAAATATAGGGTAAATGCTTAATTTTAATTTTATTCCTTTTAATTAAATTTAAAGTTAAACTTAATTTTAATAATTAAGTAATAATTATTACTGTGCCAAATTCCCCTCCATAGAGATTTTACAGTTTTGCCTGTATCAGCAGTACACTTCATTTTATTTCTGAATGGTTATATCATTTTTTGTTATCCGTTCATCAGTTGATGGGCATTTTGATTGTTTCTTTTTTTTTGGTTATTGTGAATAATTCTGCTCTGAATAGCTGAACGCAAATTTTTTGAGGACGTATTTTTTTTTTTCTCTTGGGCAATCCCCTATTGGAAAAGCTTGGTTATATGGTAAACATATTTAACTTTCCTTAAAAATGCCAAATCATTTTTGCTTTCCCAGCAGTGTATGAAGGTTCAGTTTTTCCACATCTTTGCCAGCACTTGGTCTTTTAAGCTTTTGAGTTACAGCAATACTTGTGAGTATGTGATGGCATCACCTTGTTATCTTGTTGGTTTATCATCCTAACAATGACTGGTCAGAGATATGAACATATTTTATTATCCTACTCTGTAGTCTATTTCATTTTTTAAATGGCTATTTTTTGAAAAGTAAATTTTTCAATATATATTGATTGCATTAGCTTTCTTTGGCTAGTATAACAAATACTACAAACTTAGTGACTTAAAGCAGTATAAATTTATTATCTTATAATTCTGGAAGTCAAAAATCAAGGTTTTTCTGATCTGTGTTCCTCTGAAAGCTATGGGGGAAGGGTATCTATTTCCTTGCCTTTTCCTGATTCTAAAAACAGCCTTCATTCCTTGGACTTTGGTCCTTTCTCAAATCAGATCTTCAAATCTCTCTGTTGTACCTCTGCTCATGTTGTCACATTTCCTCTCTTACACTGAGCTTTCTGCCTTTCTCTTATAAGGACCCTTGCAGATTACATTGGGCCCACTTTGATAATTCAGGATGCTCACCCCATCTCAAAAAGCCTTCACTTAATCACAGCTGCAAAGCGATTACAAGCATAACTTGGAGATACTGCATGTTTGATTTCAAACCACAATGAAGCAAATATTGCAATAAACTGAGTCACACAAATCTTTGACTTCTCATTGCATATCAAAGTTATGTTTACACTATGCTATAAAGTATGCTATAGCATTGTCTAAAAAAATGTACATGCCTTAAATAAAAAAGACTTTATTACTAAAAAGTGCTAACCATCTTCTGAGCCTTTAGTGAACTGTGAACTTTTTGCTGGTGTAGGGCTTGCCTCTGTGTTGATGGCTGCTGACTGATCAGGGTGGTGGCTACTGAAGATTGGGGTGCATGTGGCAATTTCTTAAAATAAGATAAAAATTAAGTTTGCTGCATTGACTGATTCTTCCTTTCATGAACGATTTCTCTGTAGCATGCAATGCGGTTTGGTAGCATTTTACCCACAAAACTTCTTTCAAAACTGGACTCAATCCTCTCAAACTCTGTCGCTGCTTTATCAACTAAGTTCATGTAAATACTTTGTTGTCATTTCAGTATTCTTCAAAGCATCTTCACCAAGAGTAGATTCATCTCTTTCTTTGCTCGTCCATAAGAAGGAACTCCTCCCCCTCATCTGTTCAAGTTTTATCGTGAAATCACAGCAATTCTGTCACATCTTCAGGCTCTACTTCCAATTCTAGTTCTCTTATTATTTCTGTCACATCTGCAGTTACTTCCTCCACTGAAGTCTTGAACCCCTCAAAGGCAGTCATGAGTATTAGAATCAACTTCTTCCAAACTCCTGTTAACATTGATATATTGACTTCTCATGAACCATAGACATACTTTATGGCATCTAGAATGGTGAATCCTTTCCATAAGGTTTTCAATTTACTTTGCCAAGATCCATCAGAGGAACCACAATCTATGGCAGCTATAGCCTTATAAAATATGCTTCTTAAATAATAAGACTTGAAAGTCAAAATTACTCCTTCGTCCATGGGCTGCAGAATCGATATTGTGTTAGCAGGCATGAAAACAACATTAATCTCTTGTACATCTCCATCAGAGCTCTTGGGTGACCAGGTGCATCATCAACGAACAGTAATATTTTGAAAGGAGTCTTTTTTCTGAGCAACAGGCCTCAACAGCAGGCTTAAAAGATTCAGTAAACCATGTTATAAACAGATATGCTGTCATCCAGGCTTTGTTGTTTCATTTATAGAACACAGAAGAGTCAGCATAATTCTTCAGGGCCCTAGGATTTTCACAATAGTAAATGATCATTGGCTTCAACTTAAAGTCACCAGCTGTATTAGCCCCTAACAAGACAGTCAGTCTGTCCTTTGAATCTTTGAGGCCAGGCACTGACTTCTCCTTTCTAGCTACGAAAGTCCTAGATGGCATCTTCTTTCAAAAGAAGGCTGTTTTGTCTACATTAAAAATGTGTTGTTTAATGTAATTACCCTCATGAATTATCTTAGCTAGATCTTCTGAATAAATTGTTGCAGCTTCTACATCAGCACTTGCAGCTTCCCTTTGCCCTTCCATGTTATAGAGATGGCTTCTTTCCTTAAACCTCATGAACCAACCTCTGCTAGCTTTAAACTTCTTCTGCAGCTTCCTCACTTCTCTCAGCCTTCATAGAATTGAAGAGAGTTAGGGCCTTGCTCTGCATTAGACTTTGGTTTAAAAGAATGTTGTAGCTTATTTGATCTTCTATCCAGACCACTAATCTCCATATCAGCAATAAGGCTGTCTCACTTTCTTATCATTTGTGTGTTCACTGGAGCAGCACTTCTAATTTCCTTCAAGAACTTTTCCTTTGCACTCACAACTTGGCTAACTGTTTGGCACAAGAGTCCTAGCTTTTAACCTATCTCGGCTTTTGACAAAGGCTTCCTCACTAAGCTTAATTATTTATAGCTTTGATTTGAAGTAAGAGAACTGCAACCCTTTTTTTTTTTTTTCAGTTGAACACTTAGAGGCCAATGTAGGGTTATTAATTAGCCTAATTTCAATATTATGTCTCAGCAAGGTCTGAGGAGAGGGAGAGAGATGGGAAAGAGCCGGTTGGAGTAGCAGTCAGAACACACGCAATATTAAGTTCGATGTCTTATACGGCTGCAGTTCATAGCGCCCCAAATCAATTACGATAGTAACAACAAAAATCACTGATTACAGATCACCATAACAACAACAACAACAATAATAATAAAATTTGAAGTATTGTGAGAATTACCAAAATGTGACACAGAGAAAGTGAGAAAATACTGTTGAAAAAAATGATTCTAATAGACTTGCTTGACACAGGGTTGCCACAAATCAATTTGTAAAAAGTGCAGTATCTGTGAAGCACAAAGAAGCAAAACACAATAAAATGAGGTATACCTGTAAGTTGGTAGGAAAGGGCCATTTTTCAGCCTATCATGAGGCCATTTGCAAGTTTGTCTCCACATGCGTATACATGTGAAGGGTTTTGAGTGAAATGTGTATGTGTTTTCTCCATTTTATCAGGTTTTTTCCCCCATTATTTTAAGAGTGGGATTTGGCTCTTACTTTCTTTACAGCTTTTAAATGTGAGGCCATAGTTAGAAAAGCAAATCTATTTTTATTTTATTTTCAAACCTTATATAGCACTTCACTTTTTTTTTGTATATGATTGTATATGGTTTAGAAATAGATGTACTTTTGTTAGACAAAATGCAAGTCTTTGTCTTATAATAGGTAAATTTAATGCAATAAGAATACTGTTATATTTACACTACTTCTAGCATATACTTTTGTGTTCTGCTTTTTAATTTTTTAGTTTAGAAATATTTCACTATTTGGTGTGTTTTGTTTTTCTTCCCTCGTGTATGTGTATTTTGTTACTTAGAAAGTTTTTGCATTTTCATCCCAGTGATTATTTTTACAACTGTAAGTTATGTAATAACCTTAATTATCTAATTTTAAACAATATATAAAAATTCCCCACTATGACCAATTATGGCATTAATAAATTTCTTGTATTCCACTTTGCCTTCACCATTTAATTTTATTAAATTGTTTATCTTTTTAATCTGAAATATATCAATGCATACATTTTCACTCTTAAATGATATTCTTGACAGTCAGCTGTAAATGAAGAAGAACTCAGCATATCTACTTAACTATAACCTTCAGTTATCACCTAAATCTCAATTTTTAAAAAATTATTTTATTTCTACATATTCAGAGAATATAACACATCTATTCTGTTGTTGCTACGTGGTGTATTGTGAAGGGTTTATTACAATAATATTCTGTTAGTTTCAATATGTTAAAAATTAACATTCTGTTGCTTTCATGTATAAATGATATGGTAAGTGTTGCTCCAGT
Organism: Balaenoptera musculus; assembly: GCF_009873245.2. Taxonomy (NCBI): domain Eukaryota; kingdom Metazoa; phylum Chordata; class Mammalia; order Artiodactyla; family Balaenopteridae; genus Balaenoptera; species Balaenoptera musculus. The sequence continues at coordinate 57,088,969 of NC_045796.1, read as the reverse complement.
GTCATCTAGTATTAAATATTGCTGTTAAGTGCTTTCTCCTTATAAATGACTTGTTGGCCTAGCATCCACCCCAAAGGATTTTTTATTTACATTAGAGTTCCATGACTTTACTATGCTATGGCCAATGGTAACAGTTTGGGGTCAATTTTCTTTTGGACTTAGCATACCTTTTCAATATGCACTGGCAAGTTTTATCCAAATATTTTATCTTGCATTTTTTTCCTTTGAGAACTTCAAGTATAAATATTTTGTATCTTAACTTTCATATCTATCATTTTTGCTGATCATTTTTAGCTCTTTGTTTTTCACTGTACTTGATTGCCTCATTTTGAATTGCTACAAACTCTTACTTTATTATTATTATATTATTATTATTATTTATCAGTAGTGATTGATTTCTCTTGTTTCCTTCCAGTTTTACCTCTAGTGCTCTGATGTTATGTATTTTTTAGCATCTATCTTTATCTCTTCTTAGTTATGTTTCATCTTTTCTTACTGCCCTGCTATCAATTCCCTGAGGCCTTGCATCTTGTTTTTGTGCTTCTACTTCATAGAGATGATTACTTGATTAAGTCTTCTGTTTCTTGCTTTTGTTTTTAAAGTTTTTGGTCACATTTTATATCTGCTTCATGACAATAGTTTTCTAGTACATATTCCCCCTCTGCCACATGAATTCAAGTTCCTTGATTCTTCTTTTTTTGTTTTTGTTTTATTGTTGAATCTGGTACAGATTTTATACTTCTGGGAACCACACTTCTTTGAGGAACTTTCCTGCCTGCTCCATTACTCACTGTAGTCTGTATTTACTATTCCCACTGTTGCAACCTAAGGAAAAATTAGGTTTAGTGTCTCACACTGTGTCTGCCTACTTTGGCAAGTGTAATTTATAGTTTTTCTGGTTATTTCTGAATCTAAAGCAAAGTACCACTGTCCCTTGATACCTTTCTCAGTTTCCTCCAAAAGGAACACTGCTCAATGATTTGTACTTCCTTTTGTGAGCTTTTAGCCTATGTCATGGTTTAGATTTTAAATATTTCCTTGTGTCACTGAACATGGAGCTAAGATTTTTGTGTCTTATATTTTCCTGTAACTTTGGGATTATTTCCAAGAATATAAGTCTGGACTGTTCACTTTCTGGTACCAACCCTAAACCGAAAGCCTATGCATCAATTTTAGATTTTTCTTCATATAAAGTAAAAAACAAAAAAGTCTCTTTTCATTAGAAAACTATGTTTTGATCATGTGTAAATTAAAACACAAATACAACAAAATTAAAAATTTTGAAAAGCATTAAGTTTTGATTTGATCAAAATAATAACTATAATTGCTCATTTTGAATTTTATTTGAAAGAAAATGGAAGTTGAAAAATTAGATTAGCAAATGAATTTCATATTACCTGACTGAATGAGTGAAGTAATGCATAATACCCATTAATATTTTGAATAAAACAAAACAAAATAACTATATTGTAGGAATGTCCCAGTCTCTCCATGTTATACTATTTACGAACAAATGTACAGAGACAAGCTAAAACCATTTTCCCAGAAAATGTAACATTAAATAAGTGAAATTAATTCAGGATGACCAGGGGACAGCACAAAGGAATATGTCCATATTGATAAGTGAACAGCTAAGTTCACACTAGTAGTTGCTGTCTCAGTTATGACAGAGTATCGCAAATGTGACTATACCTAAATCATGAACAACTGCAATAAAATGTGGAAAGAGCAAAATCACAGACTCTAGGTTCGTGGTTGAATATGAGGCACTACTCCTGTGAAGAACAGGGAGGCTTTGGTACAATCCCACGCAAGAAGATAGTGAATATGTTATTCAGATTTAAATGAGATAATGTAATGAAAAATGTAATGTTAATCATACATTCAAGCATAATCATATCATTACTTTAATTAAACAACTTTCATTAAAGTAATGATATATATAGCAGTTATTCTTAATACTTTCATATTGTCTTTTCCCTCCATTAATGACTTTAACCATTTCTCACTTAAGATAGCTTAACAGAAGAGAACAACAAAATGTGAGTTAACTTGAATCTGCTTAACTTATTTAAAGTAGTAAGTTTTATAACATTTGATATTTTAACTAACAATAACAACAAATTATTTATGGCACGCCTAATAATCACAACACATATACATGTTTGTATGTTGTGGGAAAAAGTTATAAGAACCTTTCAAAGTTTGGACATAAGAATATTAATTTTAATATTTATACAGAGTCCTTTTAGTCCAAATAGTTATCTCTATTGACACCTGTAATAATTATTAAGAAGACAACATATTAGTTAAGAATTTTGTAGTCAACCTAGACTACTTTATTACACCTTATACAAAAAAAACTCAAAATGGATTAAAGACTTCAATGTAAGAGTTAAAACCATAAAACTCCTAAAAGAAACAGAGGCAGTACACTCTTTGACATCAGTCTTAGCAATATATTTTTGGATATGTCTCCTGAGGCAAGAGCTGCAAAAGAAAAAATAAACAAATGGCACCACATCAAACTAAAAATCTTTTTCACTCCCAAAGAAACCATCAACAAAATGAAAATGCAACACACCAAAGGGGAGAATATATTTGTAAATGATATGTCTGATAAGGGGTTGATATACAAAATATACGAAGAACTAAACAACTCAATCAGAAAGCCAAACAACCCAATTAAAAAATGGGCAGAGGACCTAAATAGACATTTTTTTCTAGTCAAAGACATAGGGCTGAACAACAGGCATAGAAAGGACACTCAACATCCTGATCATCAGGGAAATGCAAATCAAAACCAAAATGAGATACCACCTTACACCTGTCAGAACTGCTATTATCAAAAACACAAGAAACAACAAGTGTTGAGGAGGATGTGAAGAAAAGGGAATCCCCTGCATTGTTGGTGGAAATGTAAATTTGTGCAGCCACTATGGAAAACAGTATGGAGGGTCCTCAAACACCTAAAAATAAACTACCATACAATCCAGCAATTCCACTTCTGTGTATTTATTTGAAAGAAATAAAAACATTAATTCAAAAAGATGTATGTACCCTTATATTCACTGAAGCACTATTTACAAAAGCCAAAATATGGAAGCAACCTATGTGTCCATCAACAGAAGAATGGATAAGGAAGATGTGGTATACACACACACAATATATATATATAATATATATGTATTACAATTGTGTGTTTGTGTAAAAATGGAATATTATTCAACCATTTGCAACAACACAGATGGATATAGAGGGTATTATGCTAATATATAAGTGAAATAAGTCAGATACAGAAAGACAAATACTATATGATTTCACTGATATATGGAATCTAAAAAAACAAAACAAACAAATAATACAAAACAGAAACAGACTCATAGATACAAACTAGTGGTTGCCAGAAGGGAGAGGGTTGAGGGAATGGGCAAAGGAGATTAAGGGGATTAAAAGAGACAAACCTCCAGATGCAAGGTAAATATGTCACAAGAGTGTAATTTATGGCATAGGGAATATAGTCAATAAAATAATATTACCATGCAATACCTCTGCATGGTAACAGGTGGTAATTAGACTTATTGTGATTATCATTTCATAATGTATAAAAATGCTGAATCACTGTGTTGTACACCTGAAACTAATCTAATATTATATGTCAATTTTAACTCAGTTAAAAAATAGAATTAATGACAGAGTGTCAGTGGTAACTTTGGTGTCTAGGATATAGACTAGATGGCCATCAGAAAACTGGCAGCAAAACATCAGTGGCCATCTGTTTCTCTTTTAGGATTGGTATTTCAAATACCAATATGAAATCATTACCACCCACAGACTCTTCATGACTGAAAAAATTTGAGTTACGTTATTATTTTTAAATTTATTATACATTTTTAATTGCTCTAAATTCAGATTAAATGCCATTTTTGTTGCCAATTCTTCATAAACAAGGTTTTTAAGTTTGTTTATTTTCTTCCATTACATTAATCAAAATATTTGCTACTAATTTTATATTTGTAGGAGGACCTCTTTCAGTTTGCATGAGAATACGTATGTGCTTTATTACTAACATGATTATTATAAAAAAAAGGAATAATATATCTATCCTCTGGTTGAGAAGAGCTAAGTGCTAAACTCTTCTTTTTCTCTTCCCTGTTTATGCAGAAAAGTTATATATTCAGCCTCCTTGCTGGACTGTCTATGTCTTTATCAACATCTATATCTATATATCTATATCTATATCTACATCTATATCTATCAACATAATCTAGATGTTATATAATTAATTCTAGACAATAAAAGTTGCAGAAGTGATTTATACTACAAATTTCAGCACTAGCCTCTAAGACCATATGTTATACCATTTTATATACCCAATGGCAAAGTTTGATAGTTCCATTTGGTCCACATCTTTGGCAACAATTGATATTGTTAGTTATTTGGTGTTTCTGTTGTTGTTTTTTTCAATATTAGCCATTCTAGTAGGTATCTATGTCATTGTTGATGTAATCTGGATTTTCCTGAAGACTAATAATGTTCACTGTTTCATGGGTTTATTGGCCCTCTGTATATCTTCATTCATGAAATGCCTGCTCGTGTCTCTGCCCATTTTAAAAATTAGGTTTAAGCTACACTTTTTGTACTTTCGTTATTTAGAAATGCTTCATATATTCTAAGTAGAAACCCTTTGTTAGATATGATAAACACTGTTTATGGAGGAGTTATTGACACAACTTCTGGGACTGATATTAATACACAGCCTTTCTGTCAACTTCCTCAGGAACTGCCTCAGCCATAGAGATCCATTTAATTCAATATCATGCTCTTGTTCCTGGGATGGGCTACATTCAATGACCATCAATGTGGGAGTACACAAGTAGGAACAGCTTTGAAAGTCCAGAGCTTCCTATGAAGTCAGTCAAGGCACTCTTATTGTGCCTTAGATTTTGGCTCACCTTCTTTCTCTTTACAACCTTGCTTTCTTCCCTTCCTTTCCACAAGTACTGATCCCAAAGGTGCTTCTTAAGTATCCTGAACACTACACTGTCCCAGAGGCTATTCCTCAGGTATATAAACCAGTAACATGTGGTACCAGGAAAGGTCAAAGAAAGAGGGCATAAGGATGGGATATTAGATGAGAATTATTGACACCTGGCTGACAATGAAGACCTCATCATTGGTTAAGGGAAAACATAGATATTTCATGGCACAAGCTGGTAACTAAAACTTTCACTGTTGGTAAACTGAAATAGTAAGTTGGTAAAAGAGTATACCTCACCAGGTGTGATTACCTAGGCTTTTGAGAAATATGGAAGAAATAATAACTAGGAGGGCATTGGAATAGTTGTCTATTGCTGAGCTTGATTAATGCTTTGGAAAATGATAATGAAAAGCTGAGAATAATTAATTGCTAATTAAAGGATAAATGTGACAACTGGTGAGCCTTCTTGGTACCTCGCAAGTAGGATCCCATTTACTGCAGTTGAGGGACAAAGAAATATAAAGTACCTTGTCCAATTCAAAATCTTCAGAATATACAAACACCAAAGAAACTTAAATTCTCCACCAAGACAGGTCTGCTATGCCAAGCTCATGGTCCTGCCTGGAAAAGAATGAGATGCTGATATTTGTGAGATGGACACAGTTTTGTTGATCCTTCAGAAAACTTTGAATACCTAGATTATTCTGAATGCTCTGAGCATACACAGGTGGCCCATCCTTCCAAATTAAGAGCTAGTACTCACCACTTTCTTGGAAACACTACTGAGGCTTTTCCCTTCAAGACATATGAATGAACAAATCTGCTTCCCCTTCCCTCCTAAATATTGGGCTTAAAGCTAAAATTAAGTCACAACATAATCTAGGCAAGGATGTGTTGTGTCTGATAAGGATGAAAGGGATTATACTGCAAAGGAACTACAAAACCTAAAGCCAAAAACATACCAGGAACTAGAAGAGTGTGCATGCAATCTGTGACTCACATCTATAGATCATGGCTAGAGGTAAGATACACCCTTACAAAACTAGACTCACAGATAATAATGGGTCTAATAGGATTCTGAAATTATAAAGGTCAGTTGGTGGCCCTGAACTAATTGAATCAATGAAAATATAATTATGATAATTGGTGGCAAGAATGGAGGATCAATTGGTAAAGCCCAGGAGGGATATTAAGTACTTATAGAGGTTACAGAGATGTTTATTAGAAATCAGCATTCCTATAAGTAAATCAGATGGATCCACAGGGTATTACTCAATTTGTATCATCAAAACAAATCAAGGATGAAGGTTTAGTAGGCTGAGAGCAGTGCCCCAGGTAAAAAGGCATAATCCCTTGCCCAGTTAATGAACCTGAACCAGTTTCAAAACCTGAAACCAACTGATTGAAAAAGGTCTTGTCTCCAAGAGGAAGTAGTAAGTGTACATGATAATGATCACCTAGTCCTTTTCCTAAGGGATCTATAGTCATTTATTTAGGTAACAGGGAACTAGGGAAAGGGGGCAATCCAACTATTTAAGAGACTGCACCAAGGGTCTAAGTTAGCATCAATGCCAAAAGACTCAAGGCATCAGTATGATTAACATCTCAACATAAGCTGGGGGTTGGGTGCAAAAAGAAAAAAAAAAAAGAATCATGGCCAGCATCTTCCATTACAGTGTTTCCACTCTATGTTTCCTTGAACATAAAATTAGAATAAACATGCTTGGAAATGAGCAAAAACCTCATATTGGGTCTTTAGCCTCTGGGAGAAGAATCATTACATTTGGTTACTTAGCTCACTCTCAATCAACTTATTAGATTTTTTTTTTTTTTCGTATTGCATTGTAGGAGGTTCATATATTTTTTGGAGATTAACCTCTTATCAGATATGTTTTAAAAAAATTTTTTTTTGATTTCACAGGTTGCCTTTTTACCCTGTTGATTATTTTCTTTTCTGTGCAGAAACTTTTTACTTTGGTGTCGTACTTGTTTATCTTTTGTTGTTGTTGTTGTTTCCTGTGCTTTTGTTGTCATATCCAGGCAATCACTGTTAAGACCAATGTCATGAAGCTTTTCCTCTATGGTTTTTTCTAAAAGTTTTATAGTTTCATGGCTTGTATTTAACCCTATAATCCATTTTGAGTTGATTTTTGTGCATGGTGTAAGAAGAGAGTCCGGTTTCATCTTTTGTATGACATTTCTCTAAAGAAGACATAGAATGACCAACAGATATATGAAAAACACTCAACATAACTAATCATCAGGGAAATGAAAATCTAAACCACATGATATATCTTCACAACTATCGGGATGGCTATTGTCAAAAAAGGAAAAGACAAGCATTAGATATGGAGATACTGGAACACTTGAACAATGTTGTAGGAAGGCAAAATGGTGCCATTGCTATGTAAAACAGTATAGAGATTCTTTAAAATATTAAAAATAGAATTACCATATGATCCAGTAATCCCACTTCTAGATATTTATCCTAAAGAACTGAAAACAGAATCTCAAAGATATATTAGCACTCTCATGTTCATTGTAGCACTATTCACAGTAGCCAAGATGTAAAAACAACCTAAGTGTCCACTGACAGATGAATGGATAAAGAAAACATAGTAAACATCAGAAAAGCTACAGGAGAGTAGACCAGAGATTTAGAACTGTGCTGTCCAGTATAATAGCCCCTGGCCATATGCAGCTATTTAAATAGAAATTTAAATAAAATATAATTTTCAATTGCCCGTTTCACTAGCCACATTCAAAGTGCTCAGTAGTCATATGTGGCCATGTGGCTACCAATTGGACAGTAAGTGTATAGAACACTCCCACTGTCACAGAATGGATGGTTTTATTGGGGCAGGAAGCTTTCACAGAGGAACTAAGGACACATTGCTAAAAGACTGGGATCATGTCCCCACTCAAATCTGTACATAATTAGTTTTAAAAAAATATACAAATTTGTACATAATTATTTAAAAAAATATATCATTTTTGAGTCTACATGGATAGTTTTATTTATATGTACATATTCAGCCTGTACCACTGGTGTGAGTAAAAATCCCACGTAGGTCCTGCCCACCATGTGAAATCACTGCTTCTGTTTTGACCTCATTCTATTTTGTTTTCTCAACTTAAACCAGCATCATCTCATTCCAGGTTTCTAGATACACAAGATTTATCAGCCTCTGCCTGGTGGCATCTGAGATTGGGAATAGAGCCAAATTGCACTTCCTTCAGAAATATGATTCACATTTTTACCAAAAATAAGCCTTCCTCCTTATCCTTCAAAGGGGGTAAAATAAGGCTCACAATGAGAAATTCCATCACTATAACAGTCTCTGGTTTCAGGAAATGGAAGTGACAACTTAAGAAACTGATGGTCCACCCTCACAGAGGTGTCAGGGGCTCACCATACAGCCCCATTTCAGAGAAGAATACTCAGTTTTGAGAAGCATCAAACCCTTTTCAGAGGAAGATGGTATGAATTTTAGAAGCTGCCTTTTATTGAGCACTTATTCCATCGGAGCTGTTGTGTTAAGTGCTTTATGTGAATTATTTCAATCTTCACAGCAATTGTGGGTGGTAGTGATTGTTCTTACCATTTTAGAGATGAGGAAATTGATCTCAGAAAGGTTCATAGCTTGTCCAAGTTCACACAATAAATGGTAGAGCCAAGAATCTCACCAAGTGTCTTTGATTTCAGAACCAGCATGAAAAATCACAAAACCAAACTAATATATGCCTCTCCTGTAACACTGGTAAATAAACCATAGGTCATAAAATTTTTAAAAAAAGAAAAAAAGAAAGAAAATGTGGTATATACATACAGTGGGATACTATTCAGCCTTAAAAAGAAGAAACTTCTGCAATATGAGACAACATGGTTAAACCTTGAGGACATTATTCTAAGTGAAATAAATCAGTCACAGAAAGACAAGCACTGCATAATTCCACTTATATGAGGTATCTAAAATAGTCAACCTCATAGAAGCATAAAATAGAACGGTGGTTGCCAGGGTCTGGGGAGAGGGGGAAATGGGGAATTGTTAATCAACAGGCAAAAAGTTTCATTTAAGGACGATGAATAAGCTCTAGAAATCTGTTGTACATTATACCTATACTAGACAATGGGTTGTGCACTTAAAGATTTACGAGGGTAGATTTCATGTTGTGTTCTTACACAAGAAAATAAAATTCAAGAAAAAGGGTCATTATATTTGTATTTCCAAGTGAAAGTCTCTGACACTTTTTAACCCTCCACTGGCTGAAAGATTAAATAAAACCATATTATATCCCAAGACTTTGGCCAGTTTTAGAGATCTAAAGGATACATGGTGATGATCACTGTCATAATTTTATTCACCAATCTCACCTCTGTAAAAACTAAAAGGATTCTGATGAATCAAAGTAGGTTACCACAAACTCAACCAAAAATAACCCAAAATAGTAGCCACCAGGACACCTTTACTAGAGCAAATTGATAAATCTTCATATATATTGTATTGCACAATTGTTTTTTCTATCACTATCACAACCGTACAAATTTACATGAAATGGACAATATACATTTGTACTTTTATTCTGTGCTGTGAAAACTATCCCGTTATCTTTTATAAATAGTCTGAAGAGGTCTAGACCTTCTGGATAGTCCAAAGAACATCACCTTGTTCCACTATATTGATGATGTCATGTTAATTGGACCAGAGGAGGAAGAGGAGGATATCACATTTAAGGCCTTGGTATATGCATGTACTCCAGAAGGTGAGATACAAACCATAAAAAGATTCAGGAGCCTGACATTTCTGTAAAACGTTTAGGGCTTGAATCCTTATGGGCATGCCAGGACAAACTATCAAAAGAATAAAATACACTATTGAATCTTGCACCTGTCACCATGATAGAGGAAACACAGTGCCTAACAGGCTTCTTTGGGTTTTAGAGGCAGCTATTCCTTACCTGGGGATACTATTCTGACTTACGTACTGGGTGACATAAAAGCCTGCCTGAACCGAATGGGGCCCAGAATAGAAAGTGTTTGGCAGTAGGTTCAAGCTGCAGTGCAAGCAGTCCTGAATGAGCCATGACAAATAGCAGATCCTCTGGTACTAGGTACATCAACAATGTGAAAAATTGCCATGTGTAGTGCACAGCAAGCCTCTAAGAGAATATCACAGTGCAGACACCTAGACTTCCAGAGACAGAGAAGCATCTGCAGCAGAGAATTACATACCTTTTGAAAAACAACTAGCACTGCTACTGATTTTCAATGAAAATGAAATGACTGACCATGTGGCATCAAGTGACCATATGGCCACAATTGCCTATCATTACCTAGCTTCTGTCAGACTCAAAAAACTATAGGATCAGTCAGGCCCAAAGACAGTCTACTGTAAATTAGAACTGACAATTATGGAATTTTAAGATAAATAGAACCAGAGAGCACAAGTGAGCTCCTGGAGTGTGTAGCAGATCCTTGTATCATCCAGTAATGTTACAGCAATGCTCTTCTTTCAGCTCACACATAAGGTTACATGGGGAATGTTTTACAACCAATTGATGAAGGAAGGAAAGTTCAAGCTTGGTTCACAGATGAGCCAGCTTGATAGATGGATGCAAGCCAAAAAGAGAAAGCCATTCCAAAACCATTCCACTTATCGATGATACTAAAAGACAGTGGCAAGGAAAAGTACTCCCAATGGTCAGGGAATGGTGGATCTGGTCATCCATTTTATGTGGAAAGAGAAGTGGCTGGAGTTTAAAATGTATATGGATTCAAAATCAGTTGTGAATGGCTTGGCTGGATGGTCAGAGGCTATAAGTAGAAAGACTGTAAGATTAGGAAGATTGAAAACAATTTTCCTAAGTTATATACACATATGTAACAAAGTGTTAAAATCTTGGTATCACATGTTAACATTTGACAAAGAATATACTCCATGAAAAAGGCACAAAATAAGTAGACACTTCTAATATGAATGGAAAGAAGACTAGCTTACAGAAGTAAAAGAGGGAACAGAAGGAAAATGAGTAAAAGTACTAACACAGTAAAGACAGAGAAGAGGCAAAAATGTCAGTATTTATTACAGTGAAAAATTTAAAACAAACAGAAAAAATGTTTTGTGAAATTTCCACAAATGTAAGAAGTGATACAAAAGAAAAAAATGGATTACAACTAAGACTTTTAAAAAGTGACATTGTCATCAATGTTCTAGGATAAAATGCTTTAATATTCTTTAGCTGTCCTAACAACTCCATTAAAAAATCCAAAAACCTTATTGAAAACTAAGAAAAATGGTTGAAAAAAAAGGTTTAGTTCCTCATAGAATAAAATGGGATTAATAGATTTGAGGGCAAAATGAACATTTATTTGTAATAGGCACAGGTTAATAATATTAAATATTTCCAAATTATGCCAAAATTCAATGAAGATTTTCTGTTTCAAATTTATTATTCAAGAGTTATGATGGAAGGGAAGAGGATGTTACTTATTTTATAAGGATATTAATCAAAATGTTATGTTAGAAAATCACCTCAATTGAAAAAATAAATTATATTAACCTCTGGAATTATAGTAGAAGACAAATGTACTAAATGGAATGTACAAGGTTAGAATCCAGAAATACTTCCTAATGATAACTTATAATTTTGAATCCTGCATAACTTCCTACCTATGGATAGTTTATATGAAAACTTGATAAGACAGTGATTTATATAGTTGGAAGAAATAAAAATGAAAGTATACGGGAAAAGTAAAACTGTTCAGTGAAATATCTTCTTAAAGGGAATATATTTTCATCATTCATTCAGGAAATTAGAAAATAAAGAGAACAAAATAGTAAGAAAAAACTGTAGTGAAATTATGAGGAGGACATATGGAAAAGATAAGAGAATTCTTATTAGAGTCTAGGTACAAAATATGTGTATATAAATCAATTGTCTTTATACATACAAAATTAAAGTTTAAACATGACAAAATATCTATAAAAAATAAGCATTCTGCATAGGGATAAAAACATAATATCACGATTTAAAAATAACCTATGAGAAGGAAATCAAAACTGTAATTACTCAAGAACTCGCAAGGTTTCTATGTGTTAAAATTCACTTTTGTGGCTAATGAGGGACACCAAAGAAGAATTAAACAAATTGAAAGGCCTGCATGTTTTTGGATATGATTATTTTGATTAATAACATTTTTATACTTCCCTAAATTAACATATAAGTTGGTACATACAAACGGTTACATCAGCAAGATTTTCTTAAGCAGATTCTAATGCTTGTGGAGAAAAATTAAATATAAACAGAAAAATTCATTTATAAAGGACTAATGTATGAGAGATGACTTTCCCAGTCATTAAAAATATCATACATCCAAAATGTTAAAACAATGTATCAGAGTGCATATATAGCCAGCATCTAGGACTAGGCCCAGATATATAAAGCTGTGAGGAAAAGATGGATTACTCAAAAAAATTCTGAGACAACCAGCTTGTCATATTGGAAAAAATAACTGAATCTGTAAAGTCAACTTATCCTCAAACCATTCAAAATGGATTGAGGATTTTTTTCTTACAAATAAATCCAAGAATATACTGTAAGAGTACACAGAAAAAGAAATCTAAATGTGAAATATCTTTGAAAGTATGACTAAAAAACATCTAGAAACAACAAAAATTTGATATTTTATTACATAAAATGTTAAAATGTGTCTATATGAAACTAAACAGAAATAATTCCAGGGAAAAATGAATTTGAGAAAAAAAATATTTTCAAGTAATAATACAGATAAAGTACCAATTTAACATACAAATAACTCTTAAAATTACAGAGTAATTTAGTATTTATACTAAATATAAATATAGAATACTGGGAAAGATATAAATAGAAAAAATATGTGTTTTAAACATTAGAAATTTTTCAACCTCACTCATGAATACACATAAAATTACAATTAAACATCATCTGATTGATGAAAATAACAATATTGACCACTTACTTTGTTGATGTTGATGTAGAGAAATTCATATGTTGCTAGTAGGAAAGTAAGTTGGTACAACTTCTGTGGAGAAAAATTTGGCAATGTTTGTCAAAATGGAAATATACCAGCAATTATACTTCGAGAAATTTATCTTACGGATTTGCCTGCAAATGCATGAACTTCTGTTTGTGTGAAAATGTTCATTGTGGCATCTTCTGTAATACTAAAATTGAAAACAACCTAAATGATTTAATGACTGATTAAATAACAGTAGTAAAATTACTTAATGGAATACTACACAATTTTTAAAGAATGAGGCAACTCTACCTGTTTTTATTTGGAATAAACTCCTAGGTATTGTTAATTGCAGAAAAGGAGAAAAATCGGTATAGGATACAAACATTTGGTTACACGTGTGTGTATACATTTAAGGGTGTGTTTGTTCTTTTATAATTTTTTCAGCTTTGTACCAACGGTTCAATTTTGTAATAAAAGGTAACTTTTACTATAAAACTAAATAGTCTAATTAAAAATTATAAGAACATGCAGGCATTGAACTCCAATTTATCTTTAAAATTGAACCTCTTAATTTTATAACTATGTCATTTATAGTTTATAAATGACAAAAGTTGCTGTCATCTCTCATCTTAATTTTCTTAAGACATGTGAAAACTGTTGACGATCTGATGTTATTTTACTGAATGTCCACCATGTAGTTCAGATTAGAATGTTTTTATTTTAAATTTAATGGGAGGGTGGGAGGGAGATGCAGAGGGAGGGGATATGGGGATATATGTATACGTATAGCTGATTCACTTTGTTATACAGCAGAAACTAACACAACATTGTAAAGCAATTATACTCCAATAAAGATGTTAATAAATAAATAAATAAATAAATAAATAAATAAATAAATAAATAAATTTAATAAACCCAAGTAGCTATCTTGTAATTTTAAGGATAATATATGATCATTGTAAACACACACATGCATACACACACACACAGAAGGGTAAGAAGAAGCTAAGGTTATTCCAGCAGCTAAATTAAAACACAGAATCAAAATATTGGTGTATAATCTTTAAAATTTATTTTATGCATGTATACATGAATACATAACTAAACATATACAGACATACTTTTACACTAAAAGAAAACTTTATAATATTTTCTAAACTTTATTTAGTTAATAGTTTAAAAGGAACATATTTCCATGTCAATACGTTGAATATCCATGTTATCATTTTAACTACTGCACATATCATTGCAGTATATACATGTAAAATATGAGTAACTCATTATTTTAGAACATTTATGTTTGTACTACTTTTTCTCATAGAAAATGATAAACAACTTATTTACTGTATGCTATACACTATACTGAGAATGTTACACGCTTTAACATATGAATTCCTCTCAATGAATCTGTTAAATAGATACTACTATTATTTCCTGAATATTGAAAAGAAAACTGTATCTTATAGAGGTAAAGGTACAATTCAGCTAATCAGAATATAAACTTTAGAAGTAGAAAAACTTGATGATTGGGGCTGTATTATTAGTAGTTCAAATTTCCATCAACCTCAGGGGTTGGGCAAGATTAGTATCATGTTGATAAACCTCTGTCTGAGTACTTTCTCCTCAAAAGAGCTTTCTGTTTTTCAGTTAGTCTGCCACAAACTACCACTTTGCCTGCCAAATTTTCTATTTAAAATAGCCTCTATTCCTGGTACATACTGTGGCACTTTTTACTCACTGAGTTGGCCTAGGGACCTTTGCCATTTGGCAGAGATGTTCTTCTGATTCTAGAATGCATCCCTGTATAGGGGTTAACCAGCTGCTTTGGGAAGAATTTGTGTTCTAGAAAAGTACAATGGTATGAAGTTAGTTCTAAGTAAATGGGTCTCCTGTCTATACCTCTCTGTATACATTTTGACCTTCTTAATTAGCAAAGTTTTAACTATTAAACACACAAAAAAAACATTTTATGACTGCATTTTATTCTTTCTAGTGTTGTCCCTAAGCATCAGTATGCTATTTTAATATACTAAGTAACATGGCTTAGCAGATAGATGTCAAAAATCTCTCTTACTGTCATCCCATCCTTCCAGCCTTTGTTGTTTCATATTAGGTGAGCACTATGAAGAATGCCCTCCATGCATTTCTCACAAGATCATAACCAAAAGGGGGATTGTTTCTCCTCTGTCTGAATAGGGGAAAAATAAAAATAAATAACCTAAAAAATATATCTGTATCTAGTAGTACACTCCCAAGTTCGGTATATGACTGGCAATGTTCCTCAATTTTTGTCTTAGTAAAGCTCCTACTTTTGATCCTTCCTGTTTTGTTTCTCAATGAGAATTTCTATATAGGTAATTATTAAACTTTGCTGATGCCACAATCTTTCCAGTTTGACTTCTGTATGTCAACCCTAAGCAGCATTAAATGCAATGACTTGGTATCTAAAGTCTGTTTCTAATTCAGGTTGGTTTCAAGAGAGAAAAAGTAAGGGAAAACTACGTTAGTGTCTCAAAAGCCATTGAAATTCCTAAGGAAGCCTAATAAATAGTGACTGTAAACATCTTTGACAAAGATATGCCTGAAAAAAAAAAAATTGAGTAAATCACACTGCTCCCACAGCTATTTATTCTGCTCTCTTATATCCTCAATGAAGTCTGCAAATGATACAAAATAGGAAGAACTTCGACTTATCATCCATACGTATGAAACTTAATAAATGTGTCGTTAGGTATAATTTAAATTGGACCAAACTGAAATAAAACTTGAAGGATCTTATTGTAACTCCCTCTCTATAAAGCAGTGGCATCAGTGAGTACATGGCTTGTCCAGAATCACCAACTAATAAGTGATTATCCCAGAAAAAAAAGTTCCAAAAACCTGGAGAACTTATGTGTCACCATGTGTCCAATTCACATGAAATTAATGTTGATAATGTCTCCTGGAGCACCAATCAGGTAGGAAAACTTAGTCCACATAAAACGGGAGTTAGAACAGATGCCAACGCATTTGACTGGGAAGAAAAGTTCTGATATCAGAAGAAATTAATGAGTTGACTTGAAAGTGACATCAAAACTGCCTCCACATATAAAAAGGAAGATTTCACGAAATTGCTTTCATCATCTGAAATTGCAATTATTTATAAAGTTAATAGGAATTATTAGCCAGACTTCATGATGATAGTCCTATGGTGAAATATAGGGTAGCATTACTGCTTTTATATTTATATTAAATTGAGTAGTATTAAACAAGTGCAAGGTGAACAGGAACAACAAATCATCCATCTCTACACATTTAGTTGACCCAGAGGTTTCTGAGATGAATAGGATACTTTTCCATTAGCTATTGTGAAAGATAACTATGAATTAGAACTCCAGTTTACAAAATAAAAACTGTTATGGAAAATCATGCATATTATGGAAATTAATAGACCAACACCCAGCTAAAGCAAGAGCAGAGGAAAGATCTCTTGCCTTTGATAAAGGCAGATTTGAATCTCGACCAGCTGTTTTCTACCAATATGGAGTAGTTACATAATTTAACTTTCTTTTTGCTTTGTATTATTTTAATATAAAATAGTAATCATCATACATCATTGTTATAGAATTTTTTTTTTTTCATTTAAATGGTTTTCTTGAAGTCTTCCCTCACACTGGCTTCGTTCTTCCCCTTCCAATCTTTGTATTCTCTCCTTACTTCTTTTTCTTTTTTTCTTTTACTCTTTTTAAAAAAATTTTAATTAACATCTTTATTGGAGTATAATTACTTTACAATTGTGTGTCAGTTTCTGACTTATAACAAAGTGAATCAGCTATACATAAACATATATCCCCATATCTCCTCCCTCTTGAGTCTCCCCCCCAAGCTCCCAATATCACCACTCTAGGTGGTCACAAAGCACCGAGCTGATCTCCCTATGATATGTGGCTGCTTCCCACTAGCTATCTATTGTACATTTGGTAGTATATATAAATCCATGTCACTCTCTCACTTTGTCCCAGCTTACCCTTCCACCTCCCTATGTCCTCAAGTCCATTCTCTACATCTGAGCCTTTATTCCTGTCTTGCCCCTAGGTTTTTCATAACCACTTTTTTTTTTTATATTCCATATATATGTGTTAGCATATGGTATTTGTTTTCTCTTTCTGACTTACTTCACTCTGCATGACAGTCTCTAGGTCCATCCACCTCACTACAAATATCTCAATTTCATTTCTTTTTATGGCTGAGTAATATTCCATTGTATATATGTGCCACATCTTCTTTATCCATTCATCTGTCGATGGACACTTAGGTTGCTTCCATGTCCTAGGTATTGTAAATAGAGCTGCAATGAACATTGTGGTACACGTCTCTTTTTGAATTATGGTTTTCTCAGGGTATATGCCCAGTAGTGGGATTGCTGGGTCGTATGGTAGTTCTATTTTTAGTTTATTAAGGAACCTCCATACTGTTCTCCATAGTGGCTGTATCAATTTACATTCCTACCAACAGTGCAAGAAGGTTCCCTTTTCTCCACACCCTCTCCAGCATTTATTGTTTGCAGATTTTTTGATGATAGCCATTCTGACTGGTGTGAGATGATATCTCATTGTAGTTTTGATTTGCATTTCACTAGTGATTAGTGATGTTGAGCATTCTTTCATGTGTTTGTTGGCAATCTGTATATCTTCTTTGGAGAAATGTCTATTTAGGTCTTCTGCCCACTTTTGGATTGGGTTGTTGGTTTTTTTGATATTGAGCAGCATGAGCTGCTTGTAAATTTTGAAGATTAATCCTTTGTCAGTTGCTTCATTTGCAAATATTTTCTCCCATTCTGATGGTTGTCTTTTGGTCTTGTTTATGGTTTCCTTTGCTGTGCAAAAGCTTTTAAGTTTCATTAGGTCCCATTTGTTTATTTTTGTTTTTATTTCCATTTCTCTAGGAGGTGGATCAAAAAGGATCTTGCTGTGATTTATGTCATAGACTGTCCTGCCAATGTTTTCTTCTAAGAGTTTGATAGTGTCTGGCCTCACATTTAGGTCTTTAACCCATTTTGAGTTTATTTTTGTGTATAGTGTTAGGGAGTGTTCTAATTTCATTCTTTTACATGTAGCTGTCCAGTTTTCCCAGCACCACTTATTGAAGAGGCTGTCTTTTCTCCATTGTATATTCTTGCCTCCTTTATTAAATATAAGTTGACCATAGGTGTGTGGGTTTATCTCTGGGCTTTCTATCTTTTTCCATTTATCTATATTTCTGTTTTTGTGCTAGGACCATATTGTCTTGATTACTGTAGCTTTGTAGTATAGTCTGAAGTACAGGAGCCTGATTCCTCCAGCTCCATTTTTCTTTCTCAGGATTGCTTTGGCTCTTCAGGTTCTTTTGTGTTTCCATACAAGTTGTGAAATTTTTTGTTCTACTTCTGTGAAAAATGCCATTGGTAGTTTGATGGGGATTGCATTGAATCTGAAGATTGCTTTGGGTAGTATAGTCATTTTCACAATGTTGATTCTTCCAATCCAAGAACATGGTATATCTCTCCATCTGTTTGTATCTTTAATTTCTTTCATCAGTGTCTTATGGTTTTCTGCATACAGGTCTTTTGTCTGCTTAGGTAGGTTTATTCCTAGATATTTTATTTTCTTTGTTGCAATGGTAAATGGGAGTGTTTCCTTAATTTCTCCTTCAGATATTTCATCATTAGTGTATACGAATGCAAGAGATTTCTGTGCATTAATTTTGTATCCTGTTACTTTACCAAATTCATTGAATAGCTCTAGTAGTTTTCTGGTAGCATCTTTAGGATTCTCTATGTATAGTATCATGTCATCTGCAAACAGTGACAGCTTTACTTCTCCTTTTCTGATCTGTATTCCTTTTATTTCTTTTTCTTCTCTGATTGTTGTGGCTAACACTTCCAAAACTATGTTGAATAATAGTGGTGAGAGTGGGCAACCTTGTCTTGTTCCTGATCTTAGTGGAAATGGTTTCAGTTTTTCAACATTGAGAACGATGTTGGCTGTGGGTTTGTCATATATGGCCTTTATTATGTTGAGGTAAGCTCCCTCTATGACTACTTTCTGGAGGGTTTTTATCATAAATGGGTGTTGAATTTTGTTGAAAGCTTTTTCTGCATCTATTGAGATGATCATATGGTTTTTATCCTTCAATTTGTTAATATGGTGTATCACATTGATTGATTTGCATATATTGAAGAATCCTTGCATTCCTGGGATAAACTCCACTTGATCATGGTATATGATCTTTTTAATGTGCTGTTGGATTCTGTTTGCTAGTATTTTGTTGAGGATTTTTGCATCAATGTTCATCCGTGATATTGGCCTGTAGTTTTCTTTCTTTGTGACATCTTTGTCTGGTTTTGGTATCAGGGTGATGGTGGTCTCTTAGAATGAGTTTGGGAGTGTTCCTCCCTCTGCTATATTTTGGAAGACATTGAGAAGGATACGTGTTAGCTCATCTCTAAATTTTGATAGAATTCGCTTGTGAATCTACCTGGTCCTGGGCTTTTGTTTGTTGGAAGATTTTTAATCACAGTCTCAATTTCAGTGCTTGTGATTGGTCTGTTTATATTTTCTCTTTTTTCCTTGTTCAGTCTTGGAAGGTTGTGCTTTTCTATGAATTTGTCCATTTCTTCCAGGCTGTCCATTTTATTGGCATATAATTGCTTGTAGTAACCTCTCATGATCCTTTGTATTTCTGCAGTGTCAGTTGTTACTTCTCCTTCTTCATTTCTAATTCTATTGATTTGAGTCTTCTCCCTTTCTTTCTTGATGAGTCTGGCTAATGGTTTATCAATTTTGTTTATCTTCTCAAAGAACCAGTTTTTAGTTTCATTGATTTTTGATATTGTTTCCTTCATTTCTTTTTCATTTATTTCTGATCTGATCTTTATGATTTCTTTCCTTCTGCTAAATTTAGGGGTTTTTTTGTTCTTTGTTCTCTAATTGCTTTAGGTGTAAAGTTAGGTTGTTTATTTGAGATATTTCTTGTTTCTTGAGGTAGGATTGTATTGCTATAAACTTCCCTCTTAGAACTGCTTTTGCTGCATCCCATAGGTTTTGGGCCATTGTGTTTTCATTGTCATTTATTTCTAGGTATTTTTTTATTTCCTCTGATTTCTTCAGTGATCTCTTGGTTATTAGGTAGTGTATTGTTTAGCCTCCATGTATTCGTTGTGTTTTACAGATTTTTTCTTGTAATTGATATCTAGTCTCATAGCATTGTGGTCAGTTAAGATAATTGATACGATTTCAATTTTCTTAAATTTATCAAGTCTTGATTTGTGACCCAGGGTATGATCTATCCTGGAGAATGTTGCATGAGCCCTTGAGAAGAAAGTGTATTCTGTTGTTTTTGGATGTACTGTCCTATAAGTGTCAATTAAGTCCATCTTGTTTAATGTATCATTTAAAGCTTGTGTTTCCTTATTTATTTTCATTTTGGATGATCTGTCCATTCGTGAAAGTGGGGTGTTAAAGTCCCCTACTATGATTGTGTTACTGTCAATTTCCCCTTTAATGGCTGTTAGCATTTGCCTTATGTATTGAGGTGCTCCTATGTTGGGTGCATAAATATTTACAATTGTTCTGTCTTCTTCTTGGATTAATCCCTCGATCATTATATAGTGTCCTTCTTTGTCTCTTGTTAATAGTCTTTGTTTTAAAGTTTACTTTGTCTGATATGAGAATTGCTACTCCAGCTTTCTTTTGATTTCCATTTGTATGGAATATCTTTTTCCATCCCCTCACTTTCAGTCTGTATGTGTCCCTAGGTCTGAAGTGGGTCTCTTGTAGACAGCATATATATGGGTTTTGTTTTTGGATCCATTCAGCCGGTCTATGTCTTTTGGTTGGAGCATTTAATCCATTTACATTTAAGGTAATTATCAATAAGTATGTTCCTATTACCATTTCCTAATTGTTTTGGGTTTGTTATTGTAGGTCTTTTCCTTCTTTTGTGCTTACTACCTAGAGAAGTTCCTTTAGCATTTGTTGTAAAGCTGGTTTGGTGGTGCTGAATTCTCTTAGCTTTTGCTTGTCTGTAAAGGTTTTAATTTCTCCATCGAATCTGAATGAGATCCTTGCTGGGTAGAGTAATCTTGGTTGTAGGTTTTTCCCTTTCATCACTTTAAATAAGACCTGCCACTCCCTTCTGGCTTGCAGAGTTTCTGCTAAAAGATCAGCTCTTAACCTTATGCAGAGTCCCTTGTATATTATTTATTGTTTTTCCCTTTGTGCTTTTAATATTTTTTCTTTGTATTTAATTTTTGATAGTTTGATTAATATATGTCTTGGCGTGTTTCTCCTTGGATTTATCCTGTATGGGGTTCTCTGCACTTCCTGGACTTGATTAACTATTTCCTTTCCCATATTAGGGAAGTTTTCAACTATAATCTCTTCAAATATTTTCTCCGTCCCTTTCTTTTTCTATTTTTCTTCTGGGACCCCTATAATTCAAATACTGGTATATTTAATGTTGTCCCAGAGGTCTCTGAGACTGTCCTCAATTCTTTTCATTCTTTTATCTGTATTCTGCTCTGCAGTAGTTATTTCCACTATTTTATCTTCCAGGTCACTTATCCATTCTTCTGCCTCAGTTATTCTGCTACTGATTCCTTCTAGAGAACTTTTAATTTCAATTATTGTGTTGTTCATCACTGTTTGTTTGCTCTTTAGTTCTTCTAGGTCCTTGTTAAATATTTCTTGTATTTTCTCCATTCTATTTCCAAGATTTGGATCATCTTTACTATCATTACTCTGAATTCTTTTTCAGGTAGACTGCCTATTTCCTCTACATTTGTTTGTTCTGATGGGTTTTTACTTTGCTCCTTCATTTGCTGCATATTTATCTGTCTTCTCATTTTGCTTAACTTACTGTGTTTGGGGTGTCCTTTGCGCAGGCTGCAGGTTCGTAGTTCTCATTATTTTTGGTGTCTGCCTCCAGTGGCTAAGGTTGGTTCAGTGGGTTGTGTAGGTTTCCTGGTGGAGGGGACTAATGCCTGTGTTCTGGAGGATGAGGTTGGATCTTGTCTTTCTGGTGGGCAGTACTGCATCCGTTGGTGTGTTTTGGGGTGTCTGTGACCTTATGATGATTTTAGGCAGCTTCTCTGCTAATGGGTGGGGTTGTGTTCCTGTCTTGCTAGTTGTTTGGCATAGGGTGTCCAGCACTGTAGCTTGCTGGTCGTTGAGTGGAGCTGGGTCTTAGTGTTGAGATGGAGATCTCTGGGAGAGCTTTCGCCGTTTGATATTATGTGGACCCAGGAGGTCTCTGGTGGACCAATGTCCTGAACTTGGCTCTCTCACCTCAGAGGCACAGGCCTGATACCCGGCCAGAGCACCAAGACCCTGTCAGTCACATGTCTCAGAAGAAAAGGGAGAAAACAAGAAAGAAAAAAAGAAAAAAAATAAAAGGAAATAAAGTTATTAAAAGAAAAAATAAAAAATGATTATTAAAAATTAAAAAATTAAAAAGTAATTAAAAAAAGAAAGAAGAAAGTAACCAAATAAAAAAACAAATCCACCCATGATAAGTGCTAAAAAGTATACTAAAAAAAAAAAAAAATGGACAGACAGAACCCTAGGACAAATGGTAAAAGCAAAGCTATACTGACAAAGTCACACAAAGAAGCATATACATATGCAGTCACAAAAGGAGAAAAAGGAAAATATATATATATATATCGTTGTTCCCAAAGTCCACCACCTCAATTTTGGGATAATTCGTTGTCTGTTCAGGTATTCCAGAGATGCAGGGTACATCAAGTTTGTTGTTGAGATTTACTCCGCTGCTCCTGAGGCTGCTGGGAGAGATTTCCCTTTCTCTCCTTTGTTCCCACAGCTCCTGGGGTTCAGCTTTGGATTTGGACCCGCCTCTGCATGTAGGTCGCCTGAGGGCGTCTGTTCCCGCTCAGACAGGACGGGGTTAAAGGAGCAGCTGCTTCTAGGGCTCTGGCTCACTCAGGCTGGCGGGAGGGAGGGGCACGGATACGGGGCGAGCCTGTGGCGGCAGAGGCCGGCGTGACGTTGCAGCAGCCTGAGGCGTGCCGTGCGTTCTCCCGGGGAAGTTGTCCCTGGATCACGGGACCCTGGCAGTGGCGGGCTGCACAGTCTCCCGGGAGGGGAGGTGTGGAGAGTGACCTGTGTTGCACACAGGCTTCTTGGTGGCGGCGGCAGCAGCCTTAGCGTCTCATGCCCGTCTCTGGGGTCGGCGCTGATAGCTGCAGCTCGCGCCCTTCCCTGGAGCTCCTTTAAGCTGCACTCTTAATCCCCTCTCCTCGCGCACCAGGAAACAAAGAGGCAAGAAAAGGTCTCCTGCCTCTTAGGCAGCTGCAGACTTTTTCCTGGACTCCCTCCCAGCCAGCTGTGGCACACTAACCCCTTCAGGCTGTGTTCACGCCGCCAACCCCAGTCCTCTCCCTGCAATCCGACCAAAGCCCCAGCCTCAGCTCCCAGCCCCGCCCGCCCCGGCGGCTGAGCAGACAAGCCCCTCAGGCTGGTGAGTGCTGGTCGGCACCGATCCTCTGTGCGGGAATCTCTCCGCTTTGCCCTCTGCACCCCTGTTGCTGTGCTCTCCTCTGTGGCTCCGAAGCTTCCCCCCTCCACCACCCGCAGTCTCCGCCCGCGAAGGGCCTTCCTAGTGTGTGGAAACCTTTCCTCCTTCACAGCTCCCTCCCACTGGCGCAGGTACTGGCCCTATTCTTTGCCTCTGTTTTTTCTTTTTTCTTTTGCCCTACCCATGTACCTGGGGAGTTTCTTGCCTTTTGGGAGGTCTGAGGTCTTCTGCCAGCGTCAGTAGGTGTTCTGTAGGAGTTGTTCCACATGTAGCTGTATTTCTGATGTATTTGTGGGGAGGAAGGTGATCTCCACGTCTCACTCGTCCGCCATCTTGAAGCTGCCTCCTGTTATAGAAATTTAAAATAGTGTTCCTTGCAGTGCATTGAGCAGTATCATTTCTCAATAAATACTACAAACAAAATATGTCACCTGTTCAAACTGTATACTTATAATTTTGACTGCCCTCTTCAGGAGGATCAGCAACCACCACTGCAATCACAATCAGTTCAAGCAGAAAGGGTAAGATATGATTTCAGAAATAGCACAATGCATCTGGCAGAGTTCATACCTATCCCCACTACTTTCACTCTTATCCAGTAAAGGAAGCATTTTGCAGCATACAACATTGATTCTGTGGAAATTCAGTTTTGGCAAATATCTTTTGATTTGCAATGACTTTCTTAAGAACATAAACTACCTTAATATGATAAATGTGCAATAAACTGATTATTTCCAACATGCAAAAAATATTTACAGATAAATTTGATAAATGTAAAGAAAGAAATATTAAAGTTGAAATGTTAAAATATATTTATCGCCTAGACTTATAAGGGTCTTAACCACAAATTCTAAGTATCAATAAATATTGTGGTCATTATAAATTTAACAATTTCATTTAAATCTTTGCTTATTCTCTGAAATATATTTCATCTTGGGGTCTCTGAGTTGATTCTAAGACACAGGCTTGGATGGGAGTTTTTTTTACTTGGGAAATTATTCCAAGAAGCAGTAGTATGTGACAGGGGATATAAAACAAGGAAGGATAGAGAATCAGTTTAATCAACAAAACTTTATGGTGATTGTCAACTTCTCTGGGACCAGTGTTCCATTCCATGAAACCTGAGTAAAACAATAAGTGTCTCAGAATGATACACCCATTGGCCTTCATTCATCATTTGTCAAAGAGACCTCAGAGGTGATTGTGAGCTTCTAAGTTGTTCGTATGTTGGTCCTGAATGGGTTACCCTGGGTATCCTATTTCCTTATCTCTAACAAGCACAAGAAAAAAAAGCAGAAGTTACATGGCTCTAGTCCAAATGCAAAGAACTGTTGGGTTGCTTTGAAGCTGGTTGACCAGAGCGGCGACAGGAGTAGGAAGAGGGAAAGAAAGGATTTGAAAAGGACTGTAAGACCTGTGCAATACAATCAATTAGACTCTTAGGCTTCAAGGATATTAACCATAGATTATATTATTTAGGTTAATTGAGGAAAGCTGTTTTAATATCAAGGTTAAAACTTCTTGTATAATTGGATTTAAATGGAAAATTATTATCTAAATGCCTATTTATATTCTTTTTGAAGAATTATAATCCTTCATATTTATCTGCCCATGGGGTAATTTCTAGTATCTCTTAGTCACTTTCCATCATCGCTTTCTAGTTGAAATTCTATAAAGGTACTATTTGGGATACAGTATATTAATTTTAACACTCAACTACAATGAGACAGTTTCCTTTGTAACTCTGTCCTAGATTTGACTTAGAATCTAATTCAATATTCTAATTAAAATTAAATGTTTCAGTGCTGCTTAATATACTACACAGGGATTGCAAAGAAATGTCCACTCTTGTAGCCAATTTAAAGCTTACATCTGAGTATTTTTCAGTCTCACCAGCAGTGCAACTTTATAGTTGGTGATCTTTCGTCCTGAAAAATGAATCCAGCTGTGTTGCCACTATGAAATGGTGGTGTGCAGTCTGTTAAATAGCAGGCAATTCAACTAAACCCGGATTACAACATGCAAATAATGAGAATACTATATGTTAAGCATGGTAAATTTACCGGATACATGTATTAGAAACATATTTTGTGTATTTTTAAAACAAACTTTTCTCCATTATGAGATTGTTTGTCAAGACGGAAATTCGTTTGAAGAAAACCATAATGGGCCCTTCCAGGAGAGATATCTCTCATTTTGAAAAATATAGTGAGTTTTGGAGAAGCACAGTATGTGACGATTGTGTTCATTTTCTAAATTAACTAGGAATTTTAAAAATAGATTTATGACTTGGATTAAAAAAATAGCAGGTAAGTGACCTTTAGTTTACATAAAATGCATACAAACTCTATGACTGCATAGAATTGATACTCTAATTGATACTCGTCATGCAGGTCTGTATATGTTAATACTAATGCCCAATCATGCCCACACTGAAGTGTCCAATGTGATATGCTACTATGCATGACGAGTAGCAACCAATAGAAGAAAATTCCTTCCTCATATTCTTTATGGCAACTGTGCTTACAATGCATTTAAATATTGCAAAGAATCGAGTGCTATCAACAAAATATTGGCAGCAATGTGGAAGTAGAACAAGCTGGCAACTTGCTGATATAATCACTCATATTTCAGCCATGATGATGGGAGTAAAATCCATATGTTCAATATGAGTTTAAAGGAGTTTAAGGGAACTCTGTTATATGCTATTTGATTAATTGAAACTCTAGGAACAAAATCTCCACATCTCTAATACAATTAGAATTACATTACCCAATATCTATAATGATGGCCCTGAGATAGTCTGAAATGTGAAATCTGACAGGTTTAAATTCCATAATACTTTTTCAGATATCAGTTTTACTTTTTTATTCACTGTTTATCCTAAACAAGGCTCTATAAGAGCAGTATTATTTTCATTTTTTTAATGAGGGAAAATATGAGGGTCACAAATAGAGACTTACTGAAATGTGTGTAGTGTTAAAGCAAGTTCTTGAAATCACATCCTCTTGGTTCCAAACCCTGTCCTGTTTCCATGGTATCACAACCCTTGGCAAATTGTAAAAAATAATAAACTCTTGAAAACATTAGAATAAAATGAACTGAGGAATTGCTAAAGAGAACAAGAAAATTGGAGTATAATACAATAGGAGTAGACATCTAGGAAAGATAAAGAACACAGAGACAAAGCATTCAGGCACTGGGAACATATGTCAATCTAAACATAAAAGAGCACGTGTAAGAAGTGCTCTCTCATATAGTTACATCTAATTTGGCACAAAGCCAAAATAGGTGGCACGAAACTTGGTGTGTTAATAAAGAAGACTGTAGTTTCTGGAATTCTATCTCTAAATGGCCAAAATAAATTAAAGAAAATTACCATGTCCTTTCATTTTATTATATATTTTCACCTATTCAATATATTCTCTCCTAGCAGTTTTTCATAGAAATGAGCTAATAATCTATTCACCTTAATTTTATTGTTATATAGTTGTGGTGGAATTGAACTTTGACTATTGTTATAATTTAAGATGATTGGTATCAATGACTCATGGTTCAAGATATCTCATTACTTTATAATCAAATAATTTATATTAATACATATTTTGAGAATTTTATGCTTGGATATGGACACAGCATATTGGATATGCTGATAATAAACAAGTGGATTTTTCAGACAATAAAATGGCCTGTCATTTGATTAATGGGCTAACAATGCAGAACAATTCCTAAGTGTCTTGAAAACTATGCAGTACCTGAATAATCACTTGACAAATATTTATTAGTGGGAGTAAGGTGTGTGTGTACGTGTGTGTTTCTGTGTTTCTGTATGTGTGTATGTAAAGTTAACACGTTATGTAACATGTAACATGTAAGCATGCAAAATATACACTGTATTAACCAAAACCTGTATGTAAAACATATAAAATATCTTTATGAAATATGTTTTACTACAGACACACATATATGTATGTGTATGTATATATATGTTATATCATACTATGAGAAGTAAAGTTGCACCCTTTAATTATCTTACATTTTTAATTACCCAAGAATGCATAACACTATAATTAGTGATGCAAAATTCCTCTATGATGTTTTTACTGAAGAGTGAGACTAGCAAAGGGCTATGGGATAGAACACAAGAAGGCATTAAGAATTGCGTATCTAGGGAGGAGTGTGGGCCCCATGGAAAGTGATGGCGGTTTGTTCAAGGGTTGTACTAGTGTTGCCTGGCCGGTATTCTTTTTGCATCACCATTTGGAGGTGTATTTGTTGTATTCTGGAAGAGACAAACTTAACAAGGAGGTTAAAAATACATGGCCCAAAGATTGGTCTGGACCGTGTCCGACTGGTTGACCAAAAAACAGCAATTCTCCTTTAACATTGCACAAGTCCCTCCCTGATTAGTTGTTAGGAGGTCCAGAGCTCTTCTATTTTGTAAAACCACTCCTGCTAGAGAATTTATTTGCTCTTGTAGCATGTTAATTTGAGCTGCTAGGTTGGCAATCTGTTGTGTGAGTTCAGTAGAGAGCTGTCGGGCAGTGAAAATGGAGTTTAAAAGTCCGGCTAAGCCTGTTTCCCATCCCTGTTAGGAGGATCCAGGAATGGCAAGCGGGACCAGAGAAGGAGGTCAGGACTGAATAAGTAGCCCCTGTGTCAATTAGAAAGGTTATAGTAGCTCCTGCCACATCCAGGGTTACCCGGGGCTCCTCCGGTCTTATGGGGAAGATAGGGGCCTGTAGGTTGAGCCCTGGGCACCTTCAGTCATCCGCATCCAGGAGCCCTAGGTCTAGAGCGCAATCCGGTTCTTGCTCCTGATAGTCAATTACCACCAACAGGGGCAATTGGCCTTGACCTCGGCTCAGGAGGCCGAGACCCGAAATACCCCGGGTGTTGAGTGGTTGTGGAATTGGCCTACCCGCTTGAGGGTGGGAGGGACAACTCCTCTTCCAGTGGCCCTTTTGATGACAGTAGGGGCACAGGGTATCGAGTGGTGGGGTGCGGCAGTTCCTGACAGTGTGCCCCTGCTGACGGCACTGGTAGTAGGTCAGTGGTGGTTTCTGAGATGGGAGAGGGGCTCCCATGGGTCCCTGATTGGGAGGGACTGAGTAATGGCAAGAGCCATATATTGAGCGTGCCATGGTAATTTTTCCTCCTCTCTTAGTTCTCGTCTGTTCCTGGAAGCCTCCTCCCTGTTGTTAAAAACCTTAAAGGCCATGTCAAGTAGGACAGAAAATGGGGTCTGTGGCCCTTGCTCTAGTTTCTGTAATTTCTGTCTTATGTCTGGGGATGCCTGGCTTATAAAGTGAACTGCAAGAATAGCCTGACCTTCAGGGGTCTCAGGGTCTGGGTTGGTGTATTTCCTCATAGCCTCTGCTAATCAGGCCTGAAAAAAGGCTGGATTCTCAGACGGTTCCTGTGTGATTTCTCTGAGTTGATTATAATTGACAGGTTTGATGACTGCCTTTTTCATACCTTCTAGTAGACAGGTAATCATGTAATTTCTCCCAGTGAGCCCTCCTGCTGCCCCATTTTCCTTTGCCTGGTATCTCCATCCTGGGTCTGCCAGTGGGACTGCCTCTGCCCCTGCTCGGTTCTCATTAGGATTTCGGGCATGTGTCTCATCTGCCCAGGCCTGAGCCAAGGCCCCGATCCTGGCCTTTTCTTCGTGATGCAGCGGGTAGTTAGGATGCAACAAAAATACCAGCCAGTCAACACTCGTACAACCCTTGAACAAGCCGCCATCCCTTTCCATGGGGCTCACATTCCTCCCTAGATACACCCTGACAGAAAGCAGGCAACGGGAACCCAGGGCCCCAAGATGCCCCCACTCAGCAGGAAGCATCCAGAGAGAGTTCCGTCACCCCTTCTCACAAAAGGGATTCCCGAATGCCTGAGAGGGAATTAGGCAGTTAGGTAGATATGAGCCAGGTGTCCAACAGGGCCAAGGAATTGGCCCTATAAATAAAGAGAGGGGGGAATGTGGTGATCCAAGGACAATGGTGCTTCAAGGACAAAGGATGACCCTGCCTGAAAAAGTGTCAGCGTTACACCCCCCACCGGACTTGCCCTCCCCACCATGTTGCGATGGTTACGAAATTCCTGAGGCCACCTGGGTGCCGCCCACCTGAGCAGCGGGACCTGTCCCAAATAAGGAAAGGCATATGCCCTGTCTCACTCCCACCCTATAGAAGGAAGATATATGCGCCTCGACCAATCAGTAAACGAAATTTTCACCTTGGACCATTCTTTTGTTTTCTGGCTATAAAAACTGATCAATAGCACATGTTCAGTCTCGACTCTCCCAGACTACTAGGAAGTTGGCCCGCTGATATGGCAGTGACCCTCCCCTCTAATAAATTCTATCCTCTTTAAAAAAAAGAAGAAAAAACGAAAGAATTGCGTATCTTAATCCTGTAGTATGGAGGTCCAAATGGAAAGAGGTGTTAAGAGAGAATTTACCAAAGTACAAAAACAAAACATAAATGAACAAAGAAACAAAACTTAATTTGATTTCAGGAGAAAGAACAGGAATTGCAAGTGAAACTAAGATCAAGTTCTGAACAGAGTTGAAGAAGTGTTGAATTTAGTGTATATCATGCAAAGCTTAAGACTTCTCCAGCCTTGAAAATATTGTGAATTTTGGTGGAAATTTTGCCCTGGATAATTTTAACTTTTAAAGAGGAATAATTTATAATAATTAGGCTAAAGGTATTCCCAAGGGCAGAATTACATGTTAACTCTGTGCTTAAAAAAGTAGCCTTCTCTTTGGGTGGGATGGTAGCAGAAAATAATTCAAAACAAATCCTTATTACAAATATAGAGAGACAAAAGAGGATCCTAGGCCTACTTTTCCCCACTTATTACCAAAATATAACAACTAATTAGCTATTTCTCTTGAATATCTGAATTTTTAGATATGCAAATTTGAAAAGGAAGAAAACAAAAAGAACCTTCTAGCTATCACTGAGGATCCCCTGAGCTTTCCCTCCAGACTGATAAGATTCTGTAAAATATCATTAGATAATACATAGCAATCTGGAGCTAACAGAAAAGCTTCTGGTGCTCATGTGAAAATTATAAGATAATATTCATTTGCCTGTAATCATCCACTAAAATGATGCACAAGGGACAGCTGAAAAAATAATATATTCCAGATTGTTTATCTATTTGACTGAAATTATTCCTTTATGTATCATCCAACACACAATCTAACCCCCTGAAAGAGAACTTTATCATCAATTTGTACCAATTCCTCATAAATTCCGCTGGAAATAGTTTCTGAAAATAGATAACACTATAAGGTTAGCTTGATTTGATAACGATTTATGGTAAATATCCCAGTTTGAAAGCCTTTTTATAGTTCCATTTAAGTTCCAGTCTTTTTGGAAATTTTTCTTGGGAAAAAAAGGGTGAAACAAATGAAGGGTTGGAGGAGGTAGGTTTGTGGTTTTGGTCATGTGGTTCATCTGTTTTGGTAGTATTTGCTTGTTTTTAAGTGAAATAAATATAGTATCCTGAATTGTCTCTGATTTTTGTGTCCAAAGATCATTGCCTCTTTCATCTGGACACAAGAGAATCTTCACGCAGAGGGACCAGATATTTACTTAAAAGGTCTTCTCTGGCTTATAAGTAATGCTCTCAAAAAAGACAACTGTCCAGTTTTCAGAGCACTACTTATTGAAGAGACTGTCTTTTCTCCATTGTGTGTTCTTGCCTCTTTTGTGGTGAATTAGTTGACCATATGTGCATGGGTTTATTTCTGTGCTGTCTATTCTGTTCCACTGACCTATGTGTCTGTTTTTGTGCCACTACAATGCTTTTATCATTACTGTAGCTTTGTAGTATAGTTTGAAGTCTGAGAGGGTGGTACCTCCAGCTCTGTTCTTTTTTCTCAAGATTTCTTTGGCAATTTGGGGTCTTTTGTGGTTCCACATGAATTTTAGGATTATTTGTTCTAGTTCTGTGAAAAATGTGATGGGTGTTTTGATAGGGATTACATTAAATCTGTAGATTGTTTTGGGTAGTATGGCCATTTTAGCAATATTAATTCTTCCAGTCCAAGAGCATGGGATATCTCTCCATTTCTTTGTATCATCTTCAATTTCCTTCACCAATGTTTTATAGATTTCAGAGTACAGGTCTTTCACTTCCCTGGTTGAGTTTATTGCTAGGTAAAAATAATTTCTTTTGATGTGATTTTAAACACGATTTTTAAAAAACTTTCCTTCTGATAGTTCATTATTAGTATATAGGAAAGCAACAGATTTCTGCATATTAATCCTTTATCCTGCAACTTAACTGAATTCATTTATTAGTTCTAATAGTCTTTGGATGGGGATTTTAGGGTTTTCTATATACAATATCATGTCATCTGCAAATTTAGGTCTAAATGTAAGACCTGAAACCATAAAATTCCTAGAAGAGAACATAGGCAGAACACTCTTTGACATAAATGGTAGCAATATTTTTTGGATCTCTCTTCTAAGGCAAAAGAAATAAAAGTAAAACAAAAACAAAATCCAACAACAACAACAACAAAATGAGGCCTAATTACTCTTAAAAGCTTTTGCCTAGCAAAAGAAACATCAAAAAAACAAAAAGACAATCTACAAAGTAGGAGAAAATATTTGCAAATGATATGACCTACAAGGGGTTAATATTCAAAATGTATAAACAGTTCATACAACTCAATTTAAAAAAACCACAAAGAACCCAATCAAAAAATGAGCAGAAGACCTGAATAGATATTTTTTCCAAAGATGACATACAAATGGCTAATGGACACATAAAAACATGCTCACCATCACTAATTATTAGAGAAATGCAAATCAAACAACAATGAGATATCACCTCACACCTGTCAGAATGACTATTATCAAAAAGTCTACAAATAACAAATGTTGGAGAGGATGTGGAGAAAAGTGATCCCTTGTATACTGTTTGTGGGAATGTAAATTGGTGCATTCACTATGGAATAAGTGAATATCAGTATTCACTTATTTGGAGGTTCCTCAAAAAACTAAAAATAGAACTATCATATGATCCAGCAATTCCAGTCCTAGGTATATACCCACAAAAAAACTAAAACATTAATTCAAAAAGATAATGCTCCCAAATGTTCATAGAAGCACTATTTACTATAGCTGTGATATGGAAGCAACCCAACTGCTCATCAACAGACGAATGGATAGAGAAGATGTAGTATATATTGATATACACAATGGAATATTACCCAGGCATAAAAAAGAATAAGATTCTGCCATTTGCAGCAACGTGGATGGACCTAGAGAATATTATGCTTAGTGAAATAAGTCAGAGAAAGACAAGTACTTTATGATACCATTCATATGTGGGATCTAAAAAATAATACAAACAAATACATATAGCAAGACAGAAACAGGCTTACAGATATAGAAAACAAACTAGTGGTTACCAGTGGGAAGAGGGGAGGAGGAAGGGGCACTTCAGGGGTGTGGGACTAAGAGATACAAGATAGTATGTATAAAATAGATAATCAACAAGTATGTATTTTACAGCACAGGGGATTATAGACATTATTTTGTAATAACATTTAATGGAGTATAATCTATAAAAATACTGAATCACTCTGTTGTATACCTTAAACTGATATATTGTATCGACTATACTTCAATGAAAAAAGACAACCAATAATGTATATATCACTAAGTCCAACAGGTAGACTTCATTGTCCAACCTGCTTTATTGCAAAGCAGCATTTAGTACAGCACACTACTTCTCTTTAAACATACTCCTTCCTAGTATGTAGGGACAACATAGGCTCCTGGTTTTCCCCTTACCTCTCTTGATGATCCTTTTATGTCTCTGTTGCCAATTTTTCTTCCTCAAGACAATTGTCAAGTAATAGAATCCCTCAATCCTTTTATAATTATAGATCTTTTCTCAGGTGATTGATTCTATTCCTTAGGTGTAAATGAGAATTTATAGGCGTTTACACACAGTCCTACATTTCCAGTCTTCACTTCTCTTCTGAGTTTTAGATTTATATATCTAAGTGCATGCTCAAAATTTTTGGATGGATGAATCAGAGGACCTCAACATACTTTGTTCAAAACAGATGTCAAATCATTATACAACACTTCTTTCCCAAATTACCCTTCTTAATGTTCCCTATTTCAGCTAATTCTGTCAGAATGCCTTTATTCGCTTGAGCCAGAAAACTGAAAAATGTCATTAACAGCTCCCTTTGCCTCTCCCTCACCTCTTATCCAATTGTATTGCTTCCCCATTAACATACCTATTTGTCCACTTCTTTCCATTTATATTGACAAAATGTAGTTTTTTGGTTTTTTTTTTTAAAGAAGTATTCTTTGTTTGATGGCTTGTTTGATTCCTTGTTTAAGTGGCTTTAGCCACTTAATTGGTCACTACACATCCAGTATATCTCCCTTTTACTTCTCCATATAGGAGTTTAAGTGATAGTAAAAAATTAAAATTCAATCTGATGTTTGTCAGTCTACATTATAAATTTCTTCTCCTCTTCACTCTATGCTTAGCTCCTGGAAATTTTGATACTGATGCTCTACTGCCAATAAATAATCAATATTAGCACATTTTACTGCAAATGTTTTGGCAAGATATTATAACAAAGTATATATAGCACACTATGAATATTGTGTATGTGTGTGTATCCATGTATACATACAGGTATAGTTACGTCTTCTTAGAGAATTGAGTTCTTTATCACTATGTAAAGTCTTTCTTTATCCCTGACATTATTCCTTGCCCATTTTTGTTTGTCTACTTTGTCTGAAATTAATATAAGTAATCCAGATTTCCTTTGATTAGTGTTAGCAAGGTATATCTTTCTCCATCCCTTTCCTTTCAGCCTATCTGAGTCCTTATAGTTAAAGTGGCTTTCTTTATTTTTTTGTAAGAGTTTTTTTTTGATGTAGACCACTTTTAAAGTCTTTATTGAATTCGCCACAACACTGCTTCCATTCCAGGTTTTGGTTTCCCGGCCAGGAGGCATGTGGGATCTTAGCTCCCCAACCAGCAATTGAACCCTCATCCTCTGCATTGGAAGGCGATGTCTTAACCACTGGACCAGCAGGGAAGTCCCTAAAGTTGGTGTCTTTTAGACACCACACAGTTTGATCTTCTTTATTCATTCTGATACTTTTGGTCTTTTAATTGGTATATTTGAACCATTCACATATAAAACTATTATTATATATTTGGATTAATATATAATGTGTTTGTAACTGTTTTATATTTATTGCATTTGTTCTTTGTTCCTTTTCCCTCTCTTTTTCTGCCTTTGCTTGTTTTAACTGAGCATTTTATGTGATTGCATTTTATGCCCTTTCTTAGCATATTAATTATACTTCTTTTTGAAATTTTTGTTAGTGATTGCCCTAAAGTTTGAAATGTACAATGTTAATTAAGCTATGTGTCACTTCACATAACACTATACTGTTTCACATGTAGTGTAGATTCCTTGTAACACAGTATTCCGAATTCTTCCCTCCCATCCCGTAAGATATCGCTGGTATTCACTTCACTTATTCATCTGTTATAATCACCCAATACATCGATAATATTTTACTCTAACCAAAATTTATCTTTTAGATCAATTAAGGATTAGTAAAAGATTTTATTTTACTTTTATTTATTCCTTCTCCTATGCTCTTTCATTCTTTATGTAGGTTATAATTTTTGACCAATCTCATTTTCCTTGTCCCTGAGAAGTTTTTAGTGTTTGTTTTTAACTTTTTTTTTTTTTCAGGGCAGTTCTTCTGTCTGAAATTGGATAATTTATTCCATGGTTTAAACTCTGTGTACAATACTTGCTTATATTTCCCTTCATTCCATATTAGCTATGAAAGATTATTTCTGTATTTCATATGTGTGTGTTTATGTATGTGTGATTATGTGCATAAATGCAGTTGTTTCAGGTTATATTGAGAGCAAGTGTTTGATAAATGAACATTTTACTTGAATGAATTTATATTCAAAATATGGCATAGAATTTGGGTATACTGCCTTAGTGTTTGGTTATAGCTTTTTACTTATAACATAGAGTTTCCATTTTGTATAAACAAATAAGAGAATATCATTTTGAATGGGTTGATTTTTACCTCAACAAAAGCTAGAGTCATCAGGTAATACATAGTGTCTGCACCAACAATGTTGACTCTTTTAAAGTCACCTTTATCTATTCCACTGTAATGTTTTCTGAATGATTCCGTACCTTTGCTATTTACCCATGTCACCTATGCCTCAGTTACATCCATTTTCAGGGAAAAGCAGTATATATTTGAGACATGGCAAATGCCAGGAAAATAAAAAAGAATGGTAAGAAGTTGTCTAAGTTTTTTACTGATATTTTCTCATAGATTTTCACCAATCTTGATTTACAGGATGGATCTTGAGGAGTGAATGTTTCACTGAAATATAGCTTAAATCAACACGATGCTGTCAGAATGGTTCTCATATTTTATAAGTGATGGTATGGCAATAAAAAGCGTTTTTTATTGTATTTATAGGTGATGATACCATATAAAAGGTTTCCCCATGAATATTAATTAATTAGAAGTGATACTGAATGTGAGATCTTTTATGTGAAAAGTTAAATATTTAACGTGCTTCACACCATATGTGTTTTTGTTGTTTACCTGCAGGAGACTCAGATCCTCCATTAATGCTTCCATTTCTAAGAACATATTGAGATGTTAATATCATATGCAATTTAACGTAGTATTAAATTTAAAAAATAAAATAAAATTGTCCAAATAATGTTTTGTGGATGAATTTTAGCAGCAAACATTGTGGGATGAAGCACTTAGAAAGCAGCCTTATGGTGCAAGAAACAGTTCAGAATGAAACTGGTCACAGAAAACTGCTTTTTCCTTTCGCTTTGCTTTCCTTTTATTCCTCTTGCTTCTTTCCAACCACACTCCCATGTAAAAGTTGGCACAAGACTAATCATTCATTCATGTATATATTTGTTTATATTTTGGCTAGAAATCAATTTAAAGCATATCTGTTTCAGAGTAAGCGTATCAAATAGTTTAACATCACTAATAATTTAGGTGGAAAATCAAATTGATGAATTTTTCAGTACATTGAAATCTGTTCACTAAATACCAAATTACCTACAAAGTTTAAGCTGTTTTAGGGCAGGTCGTGTTTTATTCTCCAAAGTTATTGACATGGTACTTTTCTCACAGTAGGCATTTAATGGAAAATTTATCTTATTAAGAAATGAATAGAAGAGCTTATTCAGAAATAAATTAATGTAATAACTTGCATTTCTGATTGCATCTTAATTTTTGGTAAGTTGCTCACAATGTTGTAAAGCTAAATAGAATATTGAATATGATCATCCCCTCAAGAATTTTCAAATTAATGTACTAGAGGCAATACTATATAAGACAGGAAAAAAAACAGTTAAATGACTATGTTAAGAAAAAACATTAATATCTAACTTAGAAAATCAGCATTTACATATATAGCATAAAATTAATCTATTTTGGCAGGTCTGAGTCAGGTTAACGGAAGAATAGACTGATTCCAACATCTAAGTTGGTCCTTGCTGGGCCATTTTCTGTATCAGGTAGGTCCCATTGTTATGTAGTAAACTAGAATCTTTCCAAGAAGTAGAAATACAGTGAAGGTTATTGAAGTTACATAGTTCTGTCAGAACTCTTTTCAACATAGATATAGCTCTGCCAGACCTAAGTACATTTCCGTGCAGATTTTTCCCATGAAAACTTATTTTATATTTGCAGTGTGTAATGCAACTGTTTTGTCAGTCTCTGCTTTAGTTTTTGATATTCCACAAGGTCAGATAAATTGAATCATATAGTATGGAACACTTTTTAGTCTAGCTCCTTTTATTTACTACAGTGCTGTTGCTGTTGATTTAGTTGTTTTGTTTCCTTGATATTTTTCTGATTTGTTTTCTTTAGGTTTCTTGGATGCATGAATTTGTATTTTGATGTCTTTTCTTATTTTTGAAAAATTCTCTGCTGTTATTAATTTTGATATTTTTTAGAAACTTATCTTTCTCTTTGCATTCTGGAAACCCAATTATATATGTTAGACAGTTTGATATTGTATTACACATCTTGGAAACTCTGTTTTATGTATATATATACATATATATGTGTATATATATATATATATATATATATATAAAATATAATATATTTTTTCCTTTACCCTTTGTGTTTCAGTGTGGACCATTACTATTGGTCTATCTTTGAGTTTACTGATTCTTTCCTCAGCTATGTCTAGTTCACTGATGAGCTCCCTGAAGGTATTCTCAATATGTTTTACCATATTTTAAATTTCTTGCTTCTATTTGACTCATTCTTATAATTTTTATGTCTCTACTAAAATCCTCCATCTGTCCATGAATGTTGTCTACCTTTTCCATATAATGTCTAACATATCACTTACAGGTATTTAATTTCCCTACCTGATAGTTCCAACATATATGTCTTATCTGAATCTTGTTCTGTTAAATGATTTGTTTCTTGATATTATTTTTGTCTTGCATTTTCATATGTCTCATAAATTTTGGATTAAAGCCAACATTGTATATAGCATAATAGATACTGAGGTAAATAATACTTAATGTCTCACTTGCTGTGCTCTGGTGAGCCAATACTTGCATCCCATCTCTTCTTGTTTCTTCCTATACTTCAGCTTAGTTCACTGTTTTTCAACTTTAGCTCTCTGATTGGTTCACAAACATGACTGCCTTTTATGTTACTTACCTAGGTTTGAAACCAAGCAAACCCCAGACAGGCTTTCTTGGTAATAGACCCCTTCCTGTTCCCCACTGCTGACTTAAAGAAAACACTTCACTCTGCTGAACTTTCTCTGAGTTTCAAAAAGTCTGGCCCAAGGATTAATGATTAGAGAAGTGAGAACTTGCAGAGACAAAGAATGGCAGGGCCGGGAGTGGGGGTGGGGGGGCAGGAGAATTGGTAACAATTTGAACAATAGATCAACCATACAGCAGAGTCACAGGACCTTTAGTTCCTCTGTGAAGGCCATAAGTAACAATGTCTGATGCACATTCCTAAATTGTTTTTACAGAAACAAGACTCCCACCAGATGGAAACTGCTGATTACAAGCATGTAGACCCCAGACGGGTTAGAACAAGCAAGTTGATGATTGAGTTTCCCATAACATCTCCCTGTTTCTCACCATCCACAAATCAGTGACCCTCTGCCTCACACTGTCTTTAAAAATCTTTTCCTGAAAGCCACTGAGAAGTTCAAGGCTGCCTATTCTCCATGCTTGGCACCCTGCAATAAATGCTGTACTTTTCTTCACCACAACCCCAGTGTCAGTAGATTGGCTTTGCTGTGGATCTGGTGAGCAGACCCAAGTTAGTTTGGGTAATAGGTTTTCTCATTGTTCCTGCAGGAATATGTACATTTATATCATATATCTATACTTCTATCTATCTACCTATCATCTATCTATTTATATAATCATGTTAATTTTTACCCATCTCTTTTTAATTTAACTAAATATTTTACTAATCTGATTTTCCTGTATTGTTTCTTTCAGAAGGTATCATTTGCAGAATATATCACTCTGTAGCAGAGTGCTTGGTGTGATTTAATTATCATTACTAAAGAGAAAACATTTTTTATCAATATGTATAATATTTTATCATTTATTTTGGCCCCACAGATATTTCAGCCATTTCTATTCAAAAAACGACTTGCAAAAAGTAATAAAAGGAACAGAACACAAGAAAATGGAGTCTCAAGAAGACAATATCCAAGGTCTGTTTACACTAATGTTTTATAAAATTTATGAGTTGGCTTTGTCTTTTTATGTTTGATGGGCAGACTAGTGAAAGCTAGAAACTTAAATGTCTACATAGAATAAAATCTGTTTAAGCCAACTGAATATTTGCTCTTTTTTGCTCATATATTTTTGTGTAAAAATTTTAAAAAATACATACCATTTCTTATCATGTTGATAACATTCTTTATACTATTTAGTAGTAGTTATGGTCTAATCAATTGTATATTTTAAACAACGGCAGCACTGAGTCAATCTATCAATTCAGTCATATCTAAGAAATAGGCTCATCTGTTCCACGTAAAAAACTGCCAACTGTAAAAAAAACTTTAGTGTAAAAACTGTTTAGACTTTTAAACTTCAAAGGAGTTATTTGATTAAATTTCTCTGCTTGGCCATGACCTTGCCTACATTCCTTGTCTCTTTAATGCATTTTACTATGCAGCAAAACAAAAAATTATAAGGAGCAATAAAAATGTTCTCAGAATAATAAAAATGAATACTCCATTCAATACATAATTATTGAGTATCTATTACTCCGCATACCCCACGTTTTATGAAAGTATAAGCCATTTTTTCCTGATAAAATAGAAAAAAATG
The DNA here is from genome assembly GCF_009873245.2 of Balaenoptera musculus. Classification (NCBI taxonomy): domain Eukaryota; kingdom Metazoa; phylum Chordata; class Mammalia; order Artiodactyla; family Balaenopteridae; genus Balaenoptera; species Balaenoptera musculus. Next base: position 57,049,015 of record NC_045796.1, on the reverse strand, counting down.
CTGTTAATAAAAATGAATGCTGATTTTTATAAATGCTTACTAGAGGATTTTTTTAGAAAGTCTGGAAGGTGTCTCCTGAAAAGGTGATACCTGAAACAAATTATGAGTTCACACTAACATGATATTGTTAAATTTAAAAAATTGTTAATCACTGGAAGATAGCAAAACCTTTTCAACCTCCAACCTCATTAAAGACATTTGTTTGTATATTTCTCTTCTCTGTAGTCTTTAATTAACATCTGTGTCTTCCAGAGAAAGTGACAATTAGCTCTCTATAATTTTGTGGAAATCATTTAGGTTAATTACCATTAAACACATTTCAGTAGGCTTTTCAGATAGTTAGACAATGGCATCCATTCAATACAAGCATTTAGTTCTAACTGAAATAATTTTTTGATAATATTAACATCACTACATTTAATTTGGAGAAATATTTATTGCACATGAGATAATAAGCAAGAGCAAGAATGTAATAGCTTTAAAACTTTAACTTTTTGAAAAAATGTTGACATATTCCCAAATTTTCTCTCATTGTGAATCACTTGTGCTTTTCAATGATAATATCTTTGAGAGAAATTTAATTAGGAAATTTAAGTATCTAGGAATTAGGGAGGAAAAAATGTCATATTTTAAAATATATTGGATTTTGCTCAAATATCTATGGAAATTTCCACAGTTGTGTGTAGAGTTAGGTAACATATGAAATAGGAATAATCCTTTTAGCTTAAAACCTAAGTAATGGCTAAAAATGAAAACAACCACAAACAGAAAGACAACCTACAGAATGGGAGAAAACATTTGCAAACAATGCAACTGACAAAGGATTAACCTCCAAAGTACACAAACAGCTCATACAGCTCAATATCCAAAAACAAACAACCTAATGGACAAAAATGGGCAAAAGATCTAAAAAGACATTTTTCCAAAGAAGACATACAGATGGCCAAAAGGCACATGAAAAGGTGTTCAACATTGCTAATTATTAGAGAAATGCAAATCAAAACTACATTGGGGTATCACTTCACACCAGTCAGAATGGCCAACATCAAAAACTCTACAAACAATAAATGCTGTAGAGGGTGTGGAGAAAAAGAACCCTCTTACACTGTTGATGGGAATGTAAATTGGTACAGCCACTATGGAAAACAGTATGGGGGTTCCTTAAAAAACTAAAAATAGAGCTACTACATGATCCTGCAATCCCACTCCTGGGCATATACCTGGAAAAAAACATAATTTGAAAAGATACATGCACTCCAATGTTCACAGCAGCAAAATTTACAATAGCCAAGATATGGAAGCCACCTAAGTGTCCATCTACGATGAATGGATAAAGAAGATATACAATGGGATATTACTCAACCATAGAAAAAGAATGAAATAATGTCATTTGCAGCAACATGGATGGACCTAGAGATGATCATACTAAGTGAAATAAGCCAGGGAGACAAAGACAAATATCACATGATATCACTTATATGTGGAATCTAAAAAAATTACAAATGAACTGATTTACAAAACAGAAATAGACTCACAGACATAGAAAACAAACTTATGGTTACGAAAGGGGAAGAGGAGGAGGGATAAATTAGGAGTTTGGGATTAAAATATACAGACTACTGTATACAAAATAGATAACCCAAAAGACCTACTGTATAGCACAGGCAACTATACCTAATATCTTGTAATAACCTACCATGAAAAAGAATATAAAGATAGAATATATATATATATATGTATAACTGAATCACTTTGCTGTATACCTGAAACTAACACAACACTGTAAATCAACTATATTTCAATAAAAATTTAAAAAATAAACACAAAGAAATAAAAACAGAAATGCAGCCAAGTATCCTAATCTAGTTCACCAATATCTTGTTCTGGAAATTGTACATAAAAATTCTCCAGGATTGATAGGATGAGTTGAGATAATGTTCGGATCAAGCAAGAATTTGATCATGTAAACTTTGCATGCAATGACAAAATATTTAGGTTTTCTTCTGTATATAATATGGATTCTTTGAAGAATTTTAAAGAAATATTTTTTCTGGTTCATGCTTGAGAAATACCACTGTGGTTGCTATATGGATCATGGACTGTGAGGGAGGGGAAGATAGCAATAAAGACAGGGAGGAACATTAGGGAAAGTTTAATACAGTGGTTGATGGTGGTATTTAGGCTCTCAATGGAGATAGATCTATTGCCAGATTTAGACATACTTTAAAATTACAGCCAATAAGACAAGAAATTTGGCCTGTATTTGAGACTAAAAAGATATGAGTTTAGTATGATGCCTCATTTCTATTGTGGTCTGAGAAACAAGGAACGTTGTGGCATTATTTACTGAAATGGAAATATCTTAAGAAGCAGCAGAATTGGGGGTGGAAGTTTTGGTAGGAGAATGTTAATAATTAAGTTTTTTGCACAAAGTAGCTCTGACACGTTTTTCAAATGTCCAAATGGAAGTGTCCAGTAGGCACTTGGATATATGAGGTTTATGCAAATGGAAAATTCTAGGAGGAACATAAAATGAGCATATAGATTATACTTCAAGTTATGAAAATTGACAAGAGATTACATAGAGATGGGATATGATGGAGAAGATATCTAAGGTACTCCAGAAATTAGAGGTCTTATAGAAATATTACTCAAATGACACTGATAAATAGTGGCAGGTATGTTATCAGGATAGTAGAAATAACTAGAGTCCTCTCAAAGACACATCTGCACCCTCATGTTCATTGCATTGTTCTTGCCTCACAGTAGCCAAGACATGGAAACAACCTAAGTGTTCATCTACAGATGAATGGATAAACCAAATGTGATATATATATACATATATATTACATAAATATATAAATACAAATAATATTCCATCATTATTCACCAATAAAAAAGGAAATTCTGACGTTTATGACAATATGGATGAACCTGGAAGACATTATGCTAAAATGAAATAAGTCAGAGAAAGGCAAATACTGTATAATATCACTTACATGCAGAATGTTTAAAAAAAAAAAAAAAAGGAGAAACTCAAAGAAACAAAGAGTAGCATGGAGGTTGCCAGAGACTGTGGGAGTGGAGGAAATGGGGACACATTAGTCAAAGATACAGATTTCATTTATAAGGTGAATAAGGTCTGAGGATCTAATGTACAACATGGTGATTATAGTAAATAACACTGTACTGTATACTTGAAGTTTGCTGAGAGAGTAGATCTTATGTGTTCTCATCACACACACACACAAAAGGTTAACTATATGTGGTAATTAACTTGACTGTGGTAATCATTTCACAATGTGTATGCATATCAAATCATCACGTTGTACATCTTAAATATACACAATTTTTATTTTCAGCCATCCCTCAATAAAGTCAGAAAAAAAGGAATTCTAGACAATTTGTAAATGATCGAATGTGGCTGTGTTCCAATAGAACTTTATTTATGGGCACTGAATGTAGAATTTTAAAAAAATAAAGTAGAATTAAAAACAACTGCATTGCCTTTAAATGCAGATGTTAATGGCATCATATTTTATATATCTATTGGGTATATAATTTAATGTGTGAAGCATAATTCTATACTTTTGTTTCATTCATCCATTCTGCTTTTTAAAATTACTTTTGTTTAAATTATTCTTCTTCAAATTTAAAATATAGATTTACTAGTCTCACATTCATTTACTTTCAACAAAATTGTATTGAGTGCCTGTAAAGTATAGTAAGGCCTAGGGTTAAACAACAAGATTTAAAGATGATAATTATATATTTTTTTGTCTCAAGTAGCTCACAAGTTTGCCAGGGATGGAGATGATATAGGTTGCACAATAAAATAAAATGGGTAACATCCCTGAAAAGGGAACATCTGATTCTGTGTAACAGTTAAAATTAAGTTCTATTTTGAAGGGTAGATAGACTTTTTTAAGAAAGTCATCCAGACAACAGCTATTCTTAGATACTCATAGAAACTGTATGTACACAGGGATGGGCAACACCAAGATAATGAATGTACAGTATTTCTAATAATAAGTTGTGTTATGGAGCAGGAGTGTTGTGTTGAAATTAAAATCAGTGATGCAGCCAAACTCAAAAGAGATTTCAGCAAAAATTTGGTTTTGCCCCTTAGTCATATGGTCCCATTTATCACTTGAGAGGCATGTTGTTAGCAATTAGTTGTAACAGTCACTAAGGTATACATGGTTACAAATAATTTACTTTAGTTTTGTTGTTCCTTATAAATTAAAAATGGCTGTATTATTGTAATTTGAATACTGTTATACAACAAAAAAGCCTTAACTTATATTTCACAACTTAATAAATGATTTCATATACTTTTGATAGTTTGATCAATATTTTTTTCTTGTTCATCAGAATTCGGGGCAAGAGGAACAAGCACTTCTCCCAGTGTTTCTTTCACATGAAGCTAATTTTTTTTAAAAAAAGAGACAGGAAGGAAAAATGGAAGAAGGGAGAGAGGGAGGAGGGGAAAGAAAAGAAGGAAAGGAAGGAAGGAAGGTAGGAAAGAAGGAAGGAAGAAGGGAGGGAGGGAGAGAGGAAGGAAATAAAAATAAATTTCATTGTATGAGTATTGCATAATTTGTTATCCATTCATCCATCCATGAACATTTTGGTTGTCACAACAGGAATCAAATTAAGAAAATATAGAATCCTAAAGTATTTACTCTATAGAGCATCGCTTCCCCAGCTGTGAGGCATACTATATCTTTCTAACCACATGTACAGTCCCTTTGAAGGATACAACATTTGTAACAACACATTGAGTAAAGCTAAAACCATAATTTTCTTTGATGCCAAGAGACATATTTGGTCCATTGAGAGATATCACTAAATCTTACCTGCTGTTTACTAATGAGTATATTACAAAGTAGCTCACATAACTCACAAATTATTTCCTTTCACTAGACATAACTTTGAAAATTGTCAAACGTGTAACTTGTAGCATTTTTTCCCCTGTTTATCTTTGGAAATCTCAGATGATTGTTAACAGGAATTGCACAAATATGGCTAATAATTCTCCTCTTTTTTTTCTTTATCATATGCCTTAATTTTTATATCCTCTCCAATGTCTTAAAGATTTTTTTTCAACATCTCTCCAAGCAGATTATTCATCAAGTGACACTACAACATAAAAAATCTGAAGTACACCTCAGGATCGTGATGGAAAACTGAAAACGTCATGCCTTGACAAGGATTCTGAGCTGTGTAAATCTGACTGTGGTCAATAAGGGAAGGACTTAGTTTTGAACAAGTGAAGGAATGAAAAAGGGTATGCATGTTTCTTCAATCCATATGAGACAAAAAGATGCAATTTTCAAACAAAAAGTAACCATTTTTCTTGCTAAACTCAAAACTGCAGAATATACATTCTCAGATATATTCACCCTTAGTCCACCCAATTCTGATAATTATTAATTCATTAATCAATCTTAGAATACCATCTATTGACTTGCCTTCCCATTCCCCACCTCATATTCCTGTTTCTTATTCACTCTTTTGATGAACAAGCCTACCTCAAGAAACAAGAAAAATCTCAAATAAACAATCTAACCTTACACCTAAAAGAACTAGAGAAAGAAGAACAAACAAAACCCAAAGTTAGCAGAAGGAAAGAAATCATAAAGATCAGAGCAGAAATAAATGAAATAGAAACAAAGAAAACAATAACAAAGCTCAATAAAACTAAAAGCTGGTTCTTTGAGAACATAAACAAAGTTGATAAACCATTAGCCAGACTCATCAAGAAAAAGAGGGAGAGGACTCACATCAATAAAATTAGAAATGAAAAAGGAGAAGTTACAACAGACACCACAGAAATACAAAGCATCCTAAGAGACTACTACAAGCAACTCTATGCCAATAAAATGGACAACCAGGAAGAAACGGACAAATTCTTAGAAAGCTATAAACTTCCAAGACTGAACCAGGAAGAAACAGAAAATATGAACACACCAATCACAAGTAATGAAATTGAAACTATGATTAAAAATCTTCCAACAAACAAAAGTCCAGAACCAGATGGCTTCACAGGTGAATTCCATCAAACACTTAGAGAAGAGCTAACACCCATCCTTCTCAAATTCTTCCAAAAAATTGCAGAGGGGGGAACACTCCCAAACTCATTCTACGAGAACACCATCACCCTGATACCAAAACCAGACAAAGCTACTACAAAGAAAATTACAGACCAATATCACTGATGAATATAGATGCAAAAATCCTCAACAAAATACTAGCAAACAGAATCCAACAACACATTAAAAGGATCATACACTATGATCAAGTGGGATTTATCCCAGAGATGCAAGGGTTCTTCAATATATGCAAATCAATCAATGGGATACACCATATTAAAAAATTGAAGAATAAAAACCATATGATCATCTCAATAGATGCAGAGAAAGCTTTTGACAAAATTCAACACCCATTTATGATAAAAACTCTCCAGAAAGTGGGCATAGAGGGAACCTACTTCAACATAATAAAGGCCAGATACGACAAACTCACAGCAAACATCATTCTCAATGGTGAAAAACTGAAAGCATTTCCTCTAAGATCAGGAACAAGACAAGGATGTCCACTCTCACCACTATTATTCAACATAGTTTAGGAAGTCCTAGCCACAGCAATCAGAGAAGAAAAAGAAATAAAAGGAATACAGATTTGAAAAGAAGTAAAACTGTCACTGTTTACAGATGACATGATACTATACATAGAGAATCCTAAAGATGCCACGAGAAAACTACTATAGCTAATCAATGAATTTGGTAATGTTGCAGGATACAAAATTAATGCCCAGAAATCTCTTGCATTCCTATACACTAATGATGAAAAATCTAAAAGAGAAATTATGGAAACACTCCCATTTACCATTGCAACAAAAAGAATAAAATACCTAGGAATAAACCTACTTAGGGAGACAAAAGACCTGTATGCAGAAAACTATAAGACACTGATGAGAGAAATTAAAGATGATACCAACAGATGAAAAGATATAAAATGTTCTTGGATTGGAAGAAACAATATTGTGAAAATGACTATACTACCCAAAGCAATCTACAGATTCAATGCAATCCCTATCAAATTACAAATGGCATTTTTTACAGAACGAGAACAAAATGTCTTAAAATTTGTATGGAGACACAAAAGACCCCGAATAGCCAAAGCAGACTTGAGGGAAAAAAACGGAGCAGGAGGATCAGACTCCCTGACTTCAGAGTATACTACAAAGCTACAGTAATCAAGACAACGTGGTACTGGCACAAAAACAGAAATATAGATCAATAGAACAGGATAGAAAGCCCAGAGATAAACTCATGCACCTATGGTCAACTAATCTATGACAAAGGAAGCAAGGATATACAATAAAGAAAAGACAGTCTCTTCAATAAGTGATGCTGGGAAAACTGGACAGCTACATGTAAAAGAATGAAATTAGATCACTCCCTAACACCATACACAAAAATAAACTCAAAATTGATTAGAGACCTAAATGTAAGACCGGGCACTATAAAACTCTTAGAGGAAAACATAGGAAGAACACTCTTTGACATAAATCACAGCAAAATATTTTTTGATCTACCTCCTAGAATAATGGAAATAAAAACAGAAATAAACAAATGGGACCTAATGAAACGTAAAAGCTTTTGCACAGCAAAGGAAATCGTAATGAAGACGAAAAGACAGCCCTCAGAATGGGAGAAAATATTTGCAAATGAATCATCGGACAAAGGATTAATCTACAAAATATATAAACAGCTCATGCAGCTCAATATTAGAAAAACAAAAAACCCAATCCTAAACTGGGCAGAAGACCTAAATAGACATTTCTTCAGAGAAGACATACAGATGGCCAAGAAGCACATGAAAAGATGCTCAACATCACTAATTATTAGAGAAATAAAAATCAAAACTACAATGAGGTATCACCTCACACCAGTTAGAATGGGCATCATCAGAAAATCTACAAACAACAAATGCTGGAGAGGGTGTGGAGAAAAGGGAACCCTCTTGCACTGTTGGTGGGAATGTAAATTGATACAGCTACTATGGAGAACAGTATGGAGATCCCTTAAAGAACTAAAAATAGAATTACCATATGACCCAGCAATCCCACTACTGGGCATATACCCAGAGAAAACCATAATTCAAAAAGACACATGCACCCCACTGTTCATTGCAGCACTATTTACAATAGCCAGGTCATGGAAGCAATCTAAATGCCCATCGACAGATGAATGGATAAAGAAGTTGTGGTACATATATACAATGGAATATTACTCAGCCATAAAAAGGAATGAAATTGGGTCATTTGTAGAGACGTGGATGGATCTAGAGACTGTCATACAGAGTGAAGTCAGAAAGAGGAGAACAAATATCGTATATTAACACATATATGTGGAACCTAGAAAATGGTTCAGATGAACCAGTTTGCTGAGCAGAAATTGAGACACAGACATAGAGAACAAACGTATGGACACCAAGGGGGGGAAGTGGCGGGGGGTGTGGGTGGGGGTGTGATGAATTGGGAGATTGGGATTGACATGTATACACTGATGTGTATAAAATGGATGACTAATAAGAAAAAAAACCTGCCTGTAAAAAGCATAATAGTGTAAACATGTTGTTTAACAATGAAATGAATTATGAAAATAGGAGTCTCCTCTACCTACTTATTAGTAAATTGTTAGATACATTTGTAGAACATGCACTGGCAAAAGAACAGAAACAATATCTTATGTTTTTCAGCATATTGAAAAGTGACCCTATTGATAAAATTTGTTTTCTATCATTGAGGGGCATGAAAATATGATTTTAGGTTTGGAGGGCTTTGCTATTTAAAATTGTCTGATCACATTTAATCCGTCAGAAAAAAAGGGTAATGTTGTTTCATACTAAAACTGCCAATCCCTATATCTTTCATGCATCCGTGCATCTTGCACTGTGAAATCATGATGATGGTATTTGATTAGAACTGTCAAAGTTTTATGTGTTCTTTTGAATTTCTAATTTACTCCTTTTTAACTTGACAGGCGATGATTCTTTTTCATATCTTTAAGACACTGATGAAAATATTTACATATTAACAAAATCCCACACCTCCCCACACTTTTTACAAATGATGAGTACACAAAAGTGACACTGTGTTTGAAGTCACACATCACAGCATTTGATTCATCTTTTTTCAGTCCTTATTCTTGACAGGTGCTGATGGTTTGCTTCCTATCTTAGTAGCTGCTGCAAGCTTCACATCTACTTCCAATTAATACATATCTGTTATAGTCCAGCAGCTCTAACAGATGCAAAACTACAAAATATTCCTTCAACTTTCACTAACCAGGTGTTGCAATGGTACCTGGTCTAGCAGGCAAAGTGATGTGGCCTGTTTCTAACAAGTATATTGTCAATCATTGGACCTCCATATTTTACTCAGAGACAAAAGCCATCAGTGTAATAATAGAAATTTGACTTTCTATGTAACTTTGTAAAATACAGGAAAAAAATCAGTAAATACTTCATATGCTTCTATGTTGACTGATACAAATTTAAGTCTGTTTTTTTGGTGTGTGATTCCTTCTTCAATTTGAAAATTTGGTCTTCAAGAATATCATTCAGGCTTTCATAAATTCCAAATGTTATGCTACTTCATCACTATTTTAAGAACATTAAAGTGCTAAAGTTATTAGACTTTGTCACCAGCATGTATTAAATTCTGACTGAAAAATTATTAGAAAAAATAGCCAAAAGAAGAATATTTTATTGCTTTCTCAGGAAGTTTCAAAGTACTATTTCCGGAAAGATAATATAGATTACTAGGTAGGTAGGTAAGTAGATAGATGATAGATAGATAGATAGATAGATAGATAGATAGATAGATAGATAGATAGATAGATAGATATTGGATATTTTTTAATGAACAGATTTTTTAAAATTAAAACTCTTAAATCATTTTGACTGGTGGTCTATGCTACTCATTCCCAATTAAGAAATTATCAATTAAGCTCTTTATAATCAAAATAAATGTTTCAGAAAAGTTAAGTAAAAATGGCATACTTTATATTGATGTGAAAAAGAATTATTTCTCTTGTAAACTATATTGAAATGGCAGTAGGATTCAGAGTGGACTGTTTTCTTAACTCACAACTGTGTATATAAGTGAAAGAGTAATATATAACTGTTTAGTTCTTCTCAGGGCAAGGGAACCTCAGTTTGATCGACATAGCAATATTAATTAAATTTTTCTTTCTATTGTGTCAGAATCAACAGATAAGCATAAGTGGTTCTGTAAGAGAATGGAATCTGAACAAAGCTGACTGTTACTATGCTTGGGAATGTGAGGCTTGTCAAGATAATGTCTGTCTGTCTGTATCATTGTGTAATTGATAATACTTGCTTAAACAAATGGAGTGGAAGAGAAGCTAAACACTAATAGAAAGAAGACAGAGGAGAAAAAGGTCATATGATTTAGAATATGAATATAGATAGTTTTAATTGAGTCAGGAAAAAAAGATACTGTTTTATGATGCCAGAAAACATATTTCATAAGTGGTCTGTGTAGCTAAGTGTATTTTACTCAAGTTGAGTGCAGTTTAGAATGCTCACACAATTCGTTGTGTTCATTCACTCATTTTTTCATAAATACTCCACTGCTATATTTCAAATCCTGTGTTCAACACTGGCTAAGTAGTGACAGCATAATACAAATAACAACTCTATTCATTCAAGAGATGATATTCACTGACTTAGGTTTTAGGCATTTTGTATATATCACTAAATAAATCTAACAAAGATCCTTGCCCTCTCACAGGTTATAGTTTAGCATGGAGATTTAATATTAAAAGCCATCAATAAATAGGTGTAATACATGATATTGGCAGGTAATGCATGCTATGGGAAACAAAGGGTTAAAAAGGGTGAGAAGTAGTCAGATTTAGAAAATATTTTGAATGTAGTAGATACAAGCTTTTCTGCTTAGTTGATTTCAAGGAGATAGCAAGAGAAAGAATATGACTCAAGCTGAGTCCAAGGTTTTTGAACAAAATACCTGGGATGATGGTACTTACATCAACTAAGATGGAAATGTTTGCAAATGGAGATGGTTTTGGAGAATCAACAGGATTTCAGTTTTAGGTACATTAAATTTGGCATAGATATTATGCATACAAGTGGAGATATACTGTAAGCAATAGGATATATGAGGCTGGAATGTGGAGAGAAATATTTGGAGATCTAACCTTGAGGGTTACCAGCATATGAATGATATCTAGAATCATAGGACTGGATAAGTTCACCATGTGAGTGTAGATAGAAAATAAATAAATAAAAGAACCAAGGTTTAAACCTATAATAATGAGCACACACTCCAAAAAAAACATACAGCATATACCATATGTACATTATTGGGAAGGGGCCATAATAATAATTTTCATCATTCATACATGTTTTCCATCATTTCTGTATTTATATTGGGATTACTATGTATGCCACAATATAAGAAAATGCTTCATTTTTAAAATTAGGAATTGTTTTAAAATAGACAAACTGAATGCATAATTTTAGGGATGTAAATAGTACTTAATATATATTTACAATATTATATTAATATTTTACATGTAATATTTAAAATCATATATTATATGAAATACATTCACTTAGAGTGTTACGTTTCTCTTTCCATAAAGCATTTTTTACGACTTTTCACAGTCATTTTTGACATTGTCTTTACCAACATTATAGATATTTTCTGAGTGATCTAACAGTGTTCTCAAGACTCTTATTTTAGGAACTGAAAAAAAAATGTCTTGAGAATCCCCTATTCTCTGTTTACTGTCAAAAATATCTTCAAGAAGAAATCTTTTAGTTGTTGCCCTTATCATGAGAGAAAATATGGTCCTGTGGGACAATGGTCTCCGCTTAAGAAGTTCCTGTAGCACTAACAGATGTGGATGGTTATTATTGATGCAGTATTGGCGGAAATAACAGAAGTATTTATGATTGTTACGTTTATTCTGTGGTTGTTATAGATAGAGTGAAAATCAGGAAACATATCCTAAATTTGTGTAATGAGAGAAGCAAAGTTATCATGCCAATTCTCGGTTTTGATTCAGACTATGTGGAACAATAAATTCCATTTTCTCTTCCTAAAACAATTTGAGTTGGGTGAATTTCTAACTCATGGTAAAGGCCCATTGGCAACTAGTTACAAGGCAATTAGTTTTCTTTTCTTAAGGAACAGCTATTTTAGAAGTAACAATTTACACTTGTAGTTAAAACTGGAGATGAAATCACAAAAAGTAAACTTAAAATGTTTAATGATCTAAGCATTTTTTTTGGAAAGTCTGGCTTCATATAAAACTTATCTATAAATGGGTATTTTTTGTCTTTATGACACAGTTAAATCAACTTCAGGGATTCTTAGGTAAAACATATTAAGTAAAAGTAAAAATTGTTAGAAGATTCATAAAATTCTTAGAAGTAATATGAATGTGAAAAAACCCTAGAATCTTGTTTTAATTAAAAAAAATAGGTCTGCAATAAAGATTTTTTCCAATAAAATATTAGATCTCAATGTTTTCCTCAACAAAATGGATGCTGCTTTGTTATAATGGTATATGGCATATAAAAAATAATTACCATCTGTGTAGCATATTATAGGGCACTTTCTTATATAGTATGAATTTGACATGTGCTATTTGAAATAAAATAAAAGAAGCAACAAACTAGGGTTTAACTTTGATTTCTGATTTGTGAAGAAATTAACTTAAAGTAATAAAATATAAGAAATAACCCCTGCACACATAAACATACAGTTCAATTTTTAATGTTAGTACAATTTTTTCCTTAAATGCTTCCAGAATTTACACACATTTTTCTTATACATTTTGTAAATTAATATAATTGGACTTTTTTGCATAGCATATGCAAAACGTATGCATATGTCACTTTCTAACACTATTTGTAATTTTGATGAATTGCAAATAAATTTGTGGACCTACAGAACTGTTCTATGAAAGAGGCAAGAATAATTAACTTGAAGTATTCTAAACGGTTAATATCATTTATTTATTTTCCTTAAAACCACACAAACCTTCATTTAATGGGTGTGTAATCACACCTTTCTAAGATATTAAACTCAAACTTTCTTTTAGCTTATTATCTTTATGGTATTAAATGTATCTGATGGCATTTTTTGCATGTGCCAATTTACTTGAAAGGCATTTTGGTATACTGGAACAACCTAGAGATTTAAAGCCACAAAGACTGTTTCTTTCTGCTATGCGCATTTGTAAAAGTTTTTACACTTAACAGTTTTAGGATCTTTACAATAGAGATAATACAACTCATCTAACTGAATTGTTAGAATAGGAACGGACACTTTTTAAACTATTTCTTTAGCTAGTAAATAATATTCAAATGTTAGACATTATTATTATCTATAGGTTAAAATTATTCTATGCTTTCACATAAGAAAAATAGTTTTGAATCGTTATTCCACATAGTAGTTTAGCATATTTTGTTTTTTCTTTTCAACATACTATATCTTGAAAATCTTGAGTCACAATGGACAGGCAATTTGGTAAAATAGAAATAACATAGGCACTGAGTAAAAGCAATCTGCATTTTACTCCTTACTCTACTAGATAGATACAAGTATGGGCTTTGACATATTTCTTAATCTTTTTTATTCTCATTTTTAAAATGAAGAAAGTGATGTTTATTTGAGAAAGTTATTGAAAAAATCTTTCTTAGAAATGGTTAAAACTCAAATAACCTGTGTAAAAGTTGCAGAACATACTAGTGATAACATAAATGACGATCAAAACTGATTAGTTTATAAATGTGTGTGTATGTGTAAGGAATAAGGTTGATTTATACAATAGACATAATGCTCTTCATGTATAAAAAAGTTGACTTATTCTACTATGTTTCTACTTTCTCACATACCTTTAATAGCGTTTCTTCCTATTTTGCCCTACTAAAATCGTACTGTATCATCAAACATTTGTGTACATCTTTCCCTCTTCTGGTCCCCTTTTACTTCCACAAACTAGCTAGTCAAAATGACACTTCTACTTAAAATACACTTTCTTTGTATTCTGTATCTATGCAGCTGATTAAGACTAGAAAAATGAATGTACCATGGAGGTTGTTCTCATTTTAAATTCATGAAGTCACTTAATCCACTTTTTCATTTCTCTACACGGGTATTTTATATAATCTTTTTCTTTAAATCCCTGACACCTCATTTTCTATCCTCACTCTCAGCAGATGATATTGCTTTGTGCTACTATGAGAAAACTGAAATAATGAGAGATCTTATTAAAAAAATCTCCCGTAAAATACCTGCTTCTTATTTCACTGCCACATGTGCAGTCATCAAGGATGAACTATTTTGCACCTATTTATAATAGTTCCTCCTATTGTGCATTATATCCCACCCTCTCTAGCTCAAGAACCTGGCTAGAACATTCCCCCTTTTCTCCCAGATCCTCAACACCTCTCTGTTCAAGTATTTCCATCAATGTATAGATATTATCTTAACAATTCCATTTAAAAAATCCTTCCTTGACCCATTTACTCTTTAGCTATTGCCTCATTTCTTTATTGCACCTCATGGCAAATTTCCTGAAAATAATTTTCCATATTTAATGTCTTCAAGTCCTCTCTTCCTTTTTTCTTTTAAACTGACTCTAGTCATTATTTTGCTACCATCACTCCACTGAAACCACTCCAGTCAAAGTCACCAATTACCTATGCATTGCTAAATCCAAAGATCACGTCTTAGCCCTCATCTTATTTAGATTATCAGCAGCATTTGCCGTAGTTTATCACTCCCACTTGGATATAAATTCTTTGGTTGGCTATAGTTTCATCACTTGGCTTCTAAGGTTCCATGCTCTTTTGTTTTTTTCTTTTGCTGAATTGACTGCTTTTTAAAGACCCCTTTGGTTCTTTTTCTTCTATATTCCAAACTCTCCAATCATTGGAGTGCCTCCAGACTCAATCCTAGAACTTTTATCTTCTACCTATTAATTTAATGAGCTCTCCCAATCTCATAGCTTTAAATAATAGCTCTTTACTGACAACTTCCAAATGTATATCTCCCTCCTAAATTACAGCTTCTCCCCTGAATTCCAGACATATACATCCAATTTCACATTTCTTGATTAATATTGCCACATGACATTCAAACTGACAAGAAAAATTCTGAAATTCTTTTCCAAACCTTCTCCACCAATGGTATTCTATATCTCAATGACAAATCCATCCTTCCATTTCCTCCGGCCCCAATTTTTGAATTCATGCTTCTCCTCTTACTCCCTAATATTCTATAGTCAATCCATCAGAAATCCTATCACTTCTAACTCAAGAATCTGATCACCATTTAGCAGTATTGTTGCTTCCACACCAGTCTAAACCACTATCATACCTACCTGCTACCTAGTTACTTCCTACTTTAGATTCTGGGTTATACTATTAAATATAAGTCAAACTGTGTCACTCTTTGTTCAAAACCCTTCAGTAACTCTCTACTTATCTTATAATAGAAGTCAAATATTAAAAATGGCCAACAAGACCCCAAAGAGTCTGATAACCCAACCGACTTCCTTTTCTTTTTGTACCCCCTCCTTCTATCTTTCCCTCCTTGCTCTTCTCCAGGCATGTCAGACATCCTTCCTCTGCCTGGAATTTTCTTTTCCCTGATATAGCAGTGCTCAGTCTATCATATCTTTTGAGGCTTAGATGAAATTTCAACTTCTCAATAAAGCCTACTTGGATTATACTAGCAAAAAAAAAAAAAAAAACACCTCCCTTGCGTATTTTCAAACCCTTTTAGATTATTTTATGTGTACTATATTATTTATTTATTATTTATTGTTTCCTTTACACTAGAATGTAAGTTCCACATATGCAAATTTTTTGCCTATTTTGTCCACTGATGCCTTGAATAGTGTCTACTAAGTGCTTAACAAATATTTATTTAATGGATAGATCACCAATATGGCTGCTATTATAGCTGAGGGAACAAAGACAGAGAGAGGAAGTAATTTGCCAATGATAAAACCAAGAATATGTAACAAATATGGAACCATGATTGCAGACAATTATGTTACTAGATATCATATCTTTAACTACTTCACTACAGTTAAAACCATATGATAAATTATAATTTCCATCATGTGTGTTTCTGCTCTGCTGCATTGTCATCTCATACTGTTGCATTGATTAGTTTAATTTCTTCATCTGCTTAAAATAATAATAAGTATATATTTGGAGATTGTATATAAGTTAGTGATATATTCTTCAAACAAATATTAGTAACACTGTTTGTACACATGTCAACCAGGCAGCTTGTGTCTGGAAGCAAGGTTAGCTTTGGGAATCAAGAATTATATGTGCTCCTGAGTCCTTGAATTTTCATGAGACTTTAGCAAAATCTGCCTAAAGTAAGAACAGATCATTTATGATATAAGGTGAAATGCTACATATCTTTCAAGAACCAACCTAAATGATAGTTGTTTAAGGTCTTTCCTGTTTTTCTGAACTGGAAACATTCACTGTTATCACAGAAGCCCAAAACAATTTTACTCCTCTGTATTAAAGGACCATATTTTAATTTGCAGTGTATTTATTTGAAAAGATCATTATATACTCCTAAGTATATTATCAGTTGTTTGAGAACAGATTTTATTTTTGTGTACCACAACATCCAAAGTAGGACATTAGTATAAAATATTTGTTGAATTGAGTGCATTAAAAAAGGAACAAAGTACACTCCAATTGTATGGTAAAGTAAGTAAAATAAACCTGTTTGTTTTTAAAATGATGATCATGATCATCTGTTTTCTGCCCCATCCCCCTCAACCGACAGAGATGATCCTATATAACTAAGAAATTCTATGAGGTACAAGTACTGAATAAAATCAAATACTTGAAGGAAGATTTTTGTCCTGCTTGTTACAAGAAGAGAATTATAAATGAGCCATATGATGCCCTGGGTTTATTTCAGAATTTCAGTGTTTGTTTGGTTGTTTCAGAAAAGCTTAGGGAATCTCTCCCTGTGTCAGAAATCTTTAAAATCCCATATACTTTTGGAGTTACACCATGGATGAGGTAGGATTTTTAGAGAAGTAACAAATAACATTTTAAATTCATTAAGCTTGAAAGTCATTGAACTCTGTAAGATTACTAAAGTACAGTTAGTTTTTATATTATATATATATAAAGAGCTTCTTGTAAACTTTGGCAGTTAATCAAAGAAAATCCTGAAGTTTTTGAAGTTTACACTGCTTCATTTGCTGGATTATTAGCCTTAGAACCTTATAAATTTTTGTGAAAGATTCTGTTCTTCAAACTCTGCATTAGAAAATTCTGCTTAGAATATGACTGTCAAAATGCTCAACTATGTTCCTAACATTTCTAACTTGAGGATTAATATTCATTCAGATGCATATTTTCATCTACAAAAGTGATACACTATGCTTTTAACCAAAAGTTTTCAATAATCATATGCCAACTACCAGGAGCATTTGTTTTTGTCTGATTGGGTTTTTGTCTCAGGTGTGCATGTCACAACTGTATGACTGGTGTAGGTTTTCTGCAATTTTTTTATCTTGCTGGTCAAAGGCCATCAGAATTCTGAAACGTTCCTGAAGTGAGCAAAGAACAATTATGAAATAGAGGATTAAATGCAAAAGAAATGTAAACTACTGGCTTCAATGGTAAGGTTCCACTAATTCTAAGGATATGTTCAGTATTAAATATTTAAAGAATATTTCTATTGCTCATTTTCTACTCAAAATTTTAAATGTCTTTTTATCTCTGCATGCATCTTCTCAGCAGCTTTCAATTTTCCTATTTCTTTGAGTTAGTATTATACATTTCAAAACATAAAGGCTTTTTAGAACTGAAAATACAATGTCAATTTAACAATTTTACTAGAAATGGATGAAAACATGGGGATTTAGACTCTGCATGACATACTTGTCAATTTTGAAAGTGCTATATAAGTCATGCAAGAATGAAGATGCAATAGAATATTATGTCTAAGGCAGCACTACCTTTACAGTTTATTTATATGTATATCCTCAAAATGACGTATTAATATATCTGGAAAAACCCATTCTTTGCCATATGGTCATTGGTTATACGTGATTTTTCAAGTAAGTCACTATTGGTGACTGTGGATACATTTAAAATTATAAAAATGGAAGAAAACTTATAGAATAAGTTAACCTATAATTTTAACAAAATCTCTGTTTATTTTCTTCTAGTATAGTCAATAGATTATTATCTTGTTGCTACTCCTCTGGTTCAGTGCTTTTGTTTAGTAAATAAGTAGAATCTCTTCATTACAAAAGATGCAAACTGTACAAATTCCATTTGGGTGCTGTAACTATTGGAGTTTCGCCTGTATAAATAAATTACTTACGGTTTCTCCATCTATGGAGATCCAGTTAACATTGCTTTATGACTTGAATTTCATAAACCAAGGCATTTCAATGTCTCATAACATTTTATTAAAATTTCTTATGCTTTCTGGTTATCTCTACTCTAGGCTTTGTGGCTGCTACACTTCTTCATGTCATTATCAGTGTGATGATCAAGGTCAATTTAGCTTCTATAACAACAATCCTTCTCAGCAAGCATTTGTATCTTCAAATTCTGGACAATCTGAAGGCAGATAGAAAAGGGGTTTATATCACAGTAATAAAATCAACAGTAATGGGCACTGCAAGGACCATATTTCTTTCATTTTTGCAAACTTAAAGCAATTTTACTGTCCTTGAATGTAATCTGTGCATCTCGTCAGTTAATCAGTTCCCCGTTTTTCCCATTTCTTCTCCATTATCTAGTGTTTCTCTCTCTCTCTTTCTCTCATGATCTCAGAAGGAAAACAAAACTGAATCTTTCTCTTTGTCATACTGAAACTTACTCTCTCCTTAAGGTAAGGTCAGGATGGGGAGGGTGGAGCTTCTCATCATGAACTTTTAGTATTTATCACTGTAACCACCTAAGTCATTTAGTATGCTTATTAAAGAAAATTGTACTTTTTTCTATTTCTTTGTAATTAAAATGGGGTTTCACTTCTTTGAAAATAGGAAGTACATATAAGTATTTTAAATTTATTTAAAACAATGTTAACTGGTAGAAATAAGTTTTAGAGATCTTGGGGTAATTGTAAATACAAAGAAAAGTCTGTACTATTCTGAGAAGAACTTAAGTTTGCAAGACCATTTTTAACTAAATTAGGTAATAGAATACCTTCTGAGTTAAAAAGAAAAAAAATTTCTGTTCGAAAGTTTGTTCACATTTACCAATGAACTCCAAGAGATAATATTGCTGACTATTATATATGCAGGTATTTCTATTTAAAAATATAACTTCACACAATAAAAGATAACATATATGAAACAATTGTTTTCAAGATAGTAGCCATCAGGTGATGGAAGACAATGAATGATGCCTGAGAGAGAAGAAATATCCAATGTGGGCCCTTTAATAACCCTGTTAATGTCCTTGAGACAGTTTCCAGGCTTCTTCCAGGAGTTTATTATGGATCTTAAGTAATATCAAAATGACCTGTTTTTGGCATTTATTCTGCTTGGTGTTCTCTGAGGTTCCTGAATCTGTGCTTTAGTGTCTGATATTAATTTGGAGAAATATTCAGTCATTATTGTTTCAAATATTTCTTCTGATTTTTTTCTCTCCTTCTTCTAGTATCTCCACTATGCATAAGTTACACATTTGGTAGATGTCCCATAGTCCTTGGATATTCTGTTCTGTTTTTTAATGTCTTTGATTTCTTCGCCTTTTAGTTTTTGAGGATTCTATTTATATACACTCTACCTCAGAGATTCTTTTGTCAACTTTGTCCAGTCTATTCATAAGCTAATCAAAGGCATTCTTCATTCCTTTGCACTGTTTTTGTTGGATAACATTTCTTTTTTTTTTTTAACATCTTTATTGGAGTATAATTGCTTTACAATGGTGTGTAGTTTCTGCTTTATAACAGTGAATTAGCTATACATATACATATATTCCCATATCTCCTCCCTCTTGCTTCTCCCTCCCAACCTCCATATCCCACCACTCTAGGTGGTCACAAAGCACCGAGCTGATGTCCCTGTGCTATGTGGCTGCTTCCCACTAGCTATCTATTTTACATTTGGTAGTGTATATATGTCCATGCCACTCTCTCACTTTGTCCCAGCTTACACTTCCCCCTCCCCGTGTCCTCAAGTCCATTCTCTACATCTGCGTCTTTATTCCTGCCCTGCTCCTAGGTTCCTCAGAAACACTTTTTTTTTTTTTTAGATTCCACATATATGTGTTAGCATACAGTATTTATTTTTCTCTTTCTGACGTACTTCACTCTGTATGACAGCCACTAGGTCCATCCACCTCACTACAAATAACGCAGTTTCTTTTCTTTTTATGGCTGAGTAATATTCCATTGTATATATGTGCCACATCTTCTTTATCCATTCATCTGTTGATGGACACTTAGGTTGCTTCCATGTCCTGACTATTGTAAATAGAGCTGCAATGAACATTGTGGTACATGACTCTTTTTGAATTATGGTTTTCTCAGGGTGTATGCCCAATAGTGGGATTGCTGGGTAGTATGGTAGTTCTATTTTTAGTTTTTTAAGGAAGCTGCATACTGTTCTCCATAGTGGCTGTATCAATTTACATTCCAACCAACACTGCAAGAGGGTTCCCTTTTCTCCACACCCTCTCCAGCATTTACTATTTGTAGAATTTTTGATGATGGTCATTCTGACTGGTGTGAGGTGATACCTCATTGTAGTTTTGATTTGCGTCTCACTAATGATCAGTGATGTTGAGTGTCCTTTCATATGTTTGTTGGCAATCTGTATATCTTCCTTGGAGAAATGTCTATTTAGGTCTTCCACCCCTTTTTGGATTGGGTTGTTTGTTTTTTTGATATTGACCTGCATGAGTTGCTTGTAAATTTAGGAGATTAATCCTTTGTCATTTGCTTCGTTTGCAAATATTTTCTCCCATTCTGAGGGTTGTCTTTTCGTCTGGTTATGGTTTCCTTTGCTGTGCAAACGCTTTTAAGTTTCATAGGTCCCATTTGTTTATTTTTATTTCCATTTCTCTAGGAGGTTTGTCAAAAGGATCTTGCTGTGATTTATGTCACAGAGTGTTCTGCCTATGTTTTCCTCTAAGAGTTTTATAGTGTCTGGCCTTACATTTAGGTCGTTAATCCATTTGGAGTTTATTTTTGTGTATGGAGTTAGGCAGTGTTCTAATTTCATTCTTTTACATGTGGCTGTCCTTTCCCAGCACCACTTATTGAAGAGGCTGTCTTTTCTCCATTGTATATTCTTGCCTCCTTTATCAAAAATAAGGTGACCATAGGTGCATGGGTTTATCTCTGGGCTTTCTATCCTGTTGCATTGATCTATATTTCTCTTTTTGTACCAGTACCATACTGTCTTGATTATCGTAGCTTTGTAGTATAGCCTGAGGTCAGGAAGCCTGATTCCTTCAGCTCCGTTTTCCTTTCACAAGATTGCTCTGGCTATTCAGGGTCTTTTGTGTTTCCATAAAAATTGTGAAATTTTCTGCTCTAGTTCTGTGAAAAATGCCATTGGTAGTTTGATAGGGATTGCATTGAATCTGTAGATTGCTTTGGGTAATATAATCATTCTCACAACGTTGATTCTTCCAATCCAAGAACATGGTATACATCTCCATCTGTTTGTATCATCTTTAATTTCTTTCATCAGTGTCATAATTTTCTGCATACAGGTCTTTTGTCTCCTTAGGTAGGTTTATTCCTAGGTATTTTATTCTTTTTGTTGCAATGGTAAATGGGAGTGTTTCCTTCATTTCTCTTTCAGATTTTTCATCATTAGTGTATAGGAATGCAAGGGATTTCTGTGCATTAATTTTGTATCCTGCTAGTTTACCAAATTAATTAATTAGCTTTGGTAGTTTTCTGGTAGCATCTTTAGGATTCTCTATGTAGAGTAATATGTCATCTGCAAACAGTGACAGCTTTACTTCTTCTTTTCCGATTTGGATTGCTTTTATTTCTTTTTCTTCTTTGATTGCTGTTGCTAAAACTTCCAAAACTCTGTTGAATAACAGTGGTGAGAGTTGACAACCTTGTCTTATTCCTGATCTTAGAGGAAATGTTTTCAGTTTTCACCATTGAGAATGATGTTGGCTGTGGGTTTGTCATATATGGCCTTCATTATGTTGAGGTAAGTTCCCTCTATGCCTACTTTCTGGAGGGTTTCTATCATAAATTGGTGTTGAATTTTGTCAAAAGCTTTTTCTGCACCTATTGAGATGATCATATGATTTTCCTCCTTCAGTTGGTTAATATGGTTTTTTCACATTGATTAATTTGCGTATATTGAAGAATCCTTGTATTCCTGGGATACACCCCACTTGATCATGGTGTATGATCCTTTTAATGTGTTGTTGGATTCTGTTAGCTAGTGTTTTGTTGAGGATTTCTGCATCTATGTTCATCAGTGATATTGGCCTGTAGTTTTTATTCTTTGTGACATATTTGTCTGGTTTTGGTAGCATGGTGATGGTGGCCTCGTAGAATGAGTTTGGGAGTGTTCCTCCCTCTGCTATATTTTAGAAGCGTTTGAGAAGGATAGGTGTTAGCTCTTCTCTAAATGTTTGGTAGAATTCGTCTGTGAAGCCATCTGGTCCTGGGCTTTTGTTTGTTGGAAGATTTTTAATCACAGTTTCAATTTCAGTGCTTGTGATTGGTCTGTTCATATTTTCTATTTCTTCCTGGTTCAGTCTCAGAAGGTTGTGCATTTCTAAGAATTTGTCCATTTCTTCCAGGTTGTCCATTTTATTGGCATATAGTTGCTTATAGTAATCTCTCATGATCCTTTGTATTTCTGCAGTGTCAGTTGTTACTTCTCTTTTTTCATTTCTAATTCTATTGATCTGAGTTTTCTCCCTTTCTTTCTTGATGAGTCTGGCTAATGGTTTATCAATTTTGTTTATCTTCTCAAAGAACCAGCTTTTAGTTTTATTGATCTTTCATATTGTTTCCTTCTTTTCTTTTTCATTTATAACTGATACGATCTTTATGATTTCTTTCCTTCTGCTAACTTTGGGGGTTTTTTGTTCTTCTTTCTCTAATTGCTTTAGGTGTAAGTTTACGTTGTTTATTTGAGTTGTTTCTTGTTTCTTGAAGAAGGATTGTAATGGTATAAACTTTCCCCTTAGAACTGCTTTTGCTGCATCCCACAGGTGTTGGGTCATCGTGTTTTCATTCATTTGTTTCTAGGTATTTTTTGACTTCCTCTTTGATTTCTTCAGTAATCTGTTGGTTATTTAGTAGTGTATTGTTTAGCCTCCGTGTATTTGTATTTTTTACAGATTTTTCCCTGTAATTGATATCTAGTCTCATAGTGTTGTGGTCGGAAAAGATACTTGATACGATTTCAATTTTCTTAAATTTACCAAGGCTTGATTTGTGACCCAAGATATGATCTATCCTGTAGAATGTTCCTTGGACACTTGACAAGAAAGTGTATTCTGTTTTTGGATGGAATGTCCTATAAATATCAATGAAGTCCATCTTCTTTAATGTATCATTTAAAGCTTGTGTTTCCTCATTTATCTTCATTTTGGATGATCTGTCCACTGGTGAAAGTGGGGTGCTAAAGTCCCCTACTATGATTGTGTTACTGTCAATTTCCCCTTTTATGGCTGTTAGCATTTGCCTTATGTATTGAGGTGCTCCTATGTCGGGTGCATAAATATTTACAATTGTCGTATCTTCTTCTTGGATTGATCCCTTGATCATTATGTAGTGTCCTTCTTTGTCTCTTGTAATAGTCTTTGTTTTAAAGTCTATTTTGTCTGATAGGAGAATTGCTACTCCAGCTTCCTTTTGATTTCCATTTGCATGGAATATCTTTTTCCATGCCCTCACTTTCAGTCTGTAAGTGTCCCTAGGTCTGAAGTGGGTCTCTTGTAGACAGCATATATACAGGTCTTGTTTTTGTATCCATTCAGCCAGTCTATGTCTTTTGGTTGGAGTAATTAATCCATTTACATGTAAAGTAGTTATTGATATGTATGTTCTTATTACTGTTTTCTTATTTGCTTGGGTTTGTTATTGTAGGTCTTTTCCTTCTCTTGTGTTTCCTGCCTAGAGAAGTTCCTTTAGCATTTGTTGTAAAGCTGGTTTGGTGGTGCTGAATTCTCTTAGCTTTTGCTTGTCTGTAAAGGTTTTAATTTCTCCGTTGAATCTGAATGAAATCCTTGCTGGGTAGAGTAATCTTGGTTGTAGGTTTTTTCCTTTCATCGCTTTAAATATGTCCTGCCACTCCCTTCTGGCTTGCAGAGTTTCTGCTGAAAGATCAGTTGTTAACCTTATGGGGATTCCATTGTATGTTATTTGTTGTTTTTCCCTTGCTGCTTTTAATATTTTTTCTTTGTATTTAATTTCTGATAGTTTGATTAATATGCGTCTTAACATGTTTCTCCTTGGATTTATCCTGTATGGGACTCTCTGCTCTTCCTGGACTTGATTGACTATTTCCTTTCCCATATTAGGGAAGTTTTCAACTATAATCTCTTCAAATATTTTCTCAGTCCCTTTCTTTTTCTCTTCTTCTTTTGGGGCCCCTATAATTTGAATGTTGTTGCATTTAATGTTGTCCCAAAGGTCTCTGAGACTGTCCTCAATTTTTTTCATTCTTTTTTCTTTATTCTGCTCTGCAGTAGTTGTTTCCACTGTTTTACCTTCCAGGTCACTTATCCATTCTTCTACCTCCGTTATTCTACTATTGATTCCCTCTAGAGAATATTTAATTTCATTTATTGTGTTGTTCATCATTGTTTGTTTGCTCTGTAGTTCTTCTTATCCCTGTTAAATGTTTCTTGTATTTTCTCCATTCTATTTCCAAGATTTTGTATATCTTTACTATCATTACTCTGATTTCTTTTTCAGGTAAACTGCCTATTTCCTCTTCATTTGTTTGGTCTGGTGTGTTTTTACCTGGCTCCTTCATCTGCTGTATGTTTCTCTGTCTTCTCATTTTATTAACTTACTGTGTTTGCGGTCTCCTTTTCGCAGGCTGCAGGTTTGTAGTTCCCGGTGTTTTTGGTGTGTGCTCCCAATGGCTAAGGTTGGTTCAGTGGGTTGTGTAGGCTTTCTGGTGGAGGGGACTAGTGCCTGTGTTCTGGTGGATGAGGCTGGATCTTGTCTTTCAGGTGGGCAGGACCACATCCCATGGTGTGTTTTGGGGTTTCTGTGACCTTATTATGATTTTAGGCAGTCTCTCTGCTAATGGGTGGGGTTGTGTTCCTGTCTTGCTAGTTGTTTGGCAGGGGGTGTCCAGCACTGTAGTTTGCTGGTCGTTGAGTGGAGCTGGGTCTTAGAATCGAGATGGAGATCTCTGGGAGAGCTTTCACCATTTGATATTATGTGGAGCCAGGGGGTCTCTGTTGGACAAATGTCCTGAACTCGGCTCTCCCACCTCAGAGGCACAGGCCTGACACATGGCCATAGCACCAAGACCCTGTCAGCCACACAGATGGCATGGTGGCCCAAGGGCAGACTGGGCTTGGCCGGCAGGATCCAACCAGAGTGCAGTGAAGGTGTGGCTATGGGCACAGCCGCGGCAAGCCTAGAGGGTCATGCTGCCCTCTGCTCGGGCTCTGGGACAGCTCATTGACTGTTGAGGGAAGAGATGCCAAATGGGGAGTTAGGGCTGTGCTAGGACCTGGGCTCCATGCCATGTGGCGGGAGTGGGGCTGCTAGGCTCTCAGTCACTCGGGGAGAGAGGTGGGGGTGCTGGAGAGAGGGGCGGAGTGGGAGGGAGGAAGCAGGGCGCGACTGGGCAGCCGGGGACCACAGCTTCTCCGAAAGCTTCCACCTTCTCGATCAGTATCATTTCTTTTTGCTTCTTTCTTAAAATTTCCAACTCTTTGCTTACATTACCCATCCATTTTTACATGCTGTCTACTTTATCCATTAGAGCTCTTAGCATGTTAATCATAGTTGTTTTAAATTCCCAGTCTGATAATTCCAACATTCCTCCTGTGTCTGGTTCTGATACTGGCTCTGTCTCTTCAAGTTGTGTTTTATGCCACTAGTGTGCCTTGTGATATTTTTCTTGATAGGTAGATAGTTTCTTGATAGATAGTTTATGCCATTGGTGTGTCTTGTGAATTTTTTCTTGATAGTACCTAGGTGATGTACTAGGTAAAAGCAACTGCTGTAAATCAGCTTTTAGCCATGTGGTGGTGAGGAATGTGGGGAGAGGAAGCATTCTATAGTCCTATGATTAGGTCTCAGTCTTTTGATGAGTCTATGCTTCTAGACTGTGCACTTCACAAGAGTGTCTCAGGTTTTTCTCCTCCCTTTGATGGAACAAAATATCTAGAGTGGCCTGGAGTTTGGTATTTCCCTTTTTCCAGGTCAATTAGCCTCTGATAATACTCCAGCAAGTTAGGCTCTTGGTTAACTAGATTCCTCTAAGAGAATGCCTTGTTAAGAACAGAGTTCTCTGGTGTATTTCAAAATGGTCCCTTTTTCCTTCCCCCAATCAGAAGCCACAGGAGATTTTTCTTTGATATTTACTGTGAGAACCTGGTCAAACTCCTGAAGGCAAACCTCACTGTATTGTGGAGGTCTCCCTAAGACTGAGTCCACCTGGAGATTTTAACTCTTAGTTTTGTCCACACTGAACCTCTGCAACTCATCAATTACTATTGAGGCTCCTGTGGTGGTTTCTCTTCAAGGGCCTCTGCTCTGTTAAGCTGTGACTCCCTGTATTCCCTTGCTTGACTCTCCAGTCTTCAGGGCAAGCGTTTGTCCTGTGTCTTTCCCCATTTAAGGGATTCAAGAAGAATTGTTAATTTTTCAATCTGTTTAGCTTTTTACTTATTATTAGAATGTAGTGGTGATTCAAGCTTCTTACATGCCAGACCAGATACTAGAAATTCCTATCTCACAGTTTTTGTAGGTAGCATTTTTAGGGTCTCTCACAGACTGCTATCAAGATGTCAGCTACGACTGTAGTCATTACAAGACTAGATTGTGGAAGGTTTTACTTCCAAGTTCCCTCATGAGGTTGTTAGTAAGATTTTAAGTTCTTGTGGTATTGAAAATTCACATAGAAATGAAAAAATATCTAGAACAGATGAAACAAACTAGGAAAGGCAAGTTGGGTTAACACTACCTGATTTCAAAACTTTTTATAAAGCTATAACAATAAAAGAAGTGTGGTATTGAAATTAAGATTAATACATACATCAGTGGAACAGAATATAGAGTCCAGAGGTAAACCCACACTTATATGGACAGCTCATTTTTGAGAACGGTGCAAACACAATTTAGTGGAAAAATAATCTTTTCAACAAATAATATTGGAACAATTGGAAAACCATATTCAAAAAATATGAATCATTAAATTAGATTCAGGGATCATGCTAGGGGCCTGAGGAAGGTATTTGCAAACTCTTTCATGCTTTACTCTTATGAACCCTCTTTAGTTTGACCCTTGTATTAAATTAACAGCTCCGTCTTTGGGGTTCATGTTCTGGTTTTGATCGATTCTAATTCTTATGCCCTCAGTGTTCCTATTCTACTTTTGCCTCAGAGGTCTTTTTACTCTTTCTGAAAGTCTAACTAGCAATCACTATATTAATACTTTATAACTGAATCTGTATCCATAGCTATATATTTGTTTTGTCATATTGAATTTCAACATATTTATAGCATAAATAGTGACAAAAAATTGAAGAATTCTGTAACTTCAGATCATCTCCTTGTGATAATGCTCATTAGTTTTGTTTTGTTTTTTTTTTTTAATTAATTAATTTATTTATTTATCCTTGGCTGTGTTGGGTCTTCGTTTCTGTGCGAGGGCTTTCTCCAGTTGCGGCGAGCGGGGGCTACTCTTCATCGCGGTGTGCGGGCCTCTCACCGTCGCGGCCCCTCCTGCTGCGGAGCACAGGCTCCAGACGCGCAGGCTCAGTAGTTGTGGCTCACGGGCCCAGTTGCTCCACGGCATGTGGGATCTTCCCAGACCAGGGCTCGAACCCGTGTGCCCTGCATTGGCAGGCCGACTCCCAACCACTGCGCCACCAGGGAAGCCCCGCTCATTAGTTTTAAAAATCACAAAAAATAAAACTCTTAGGACATCATAGGGCACTAAATAATTTCATGTGAGCTACTCTTTAATCTAGATTAAGCATTTAATTGGGAATTTCTATAACTGAAAATAAGAACATAATTTTAATTAATTTCTAACATTAGGTATATACCTCTTGGCAACTTTCATGAGTTCTTGAGCCTTCTGCCTTTCATGA
Organism: Balaenoptera musculus; assembly: GCF_009873245.2. Classification (NCBI taxonomy): domain Eukaryota; kingdom Metazoa; phylum Chordata; class Mammalia; order Artiodactyla; family Balaenopteridae; genus Balaenoptera; species Balaenoptera musculus. The sequence continues at coordinate 57,020,650 of NC_045796.1, read as the reverse complement.
TATTGTAAGGAAACATCTTTTTGTTAGAAATACATTGAATTTATAAAATACCTGTGGTTTAGATATGATAGTTGTCATCATTTTGCTCTAGAAAAAAAAACTGCAAATAAAATTTTGGCCTATGGAAATCTAAGCCCTTTATTCTAAATGATTTTAAGTTTAAATGCCAAGTAGGCCATTATAACAAAAACATGTTCTGGTTCTACTACTTGGATGTAAACATCTGCTTTGGCTTTAATGTCATAAAATCCTGAGCTTAGAATCAATATATTCTTTTAAGATAAGCGAAAGAGTTTGTTGTTGAGAATAAAGAATGGAAATGGAAAGAAAATTTAGTCATTTCAAGTGCAAATTTACATGTATGTAATTCTCATTTGCATGCACGCAGTTCCAAAATGACTATGTGTTTGATGTGGAAAGACTAAAAATCATTTGCTACAGAAAAGCATTTGCTACACATACATAGGAATATTATTCAACTTGAAGAAAAATTTACCACATCCATCAAATTGACATTATAGATGTTGTAAAACAAAAACTAATGAATTATTATCAAATGAATTGTATTTGTTTAAGGACGTTTACAATGATAAATGTGTCCATGTAAAAAACATTTCACTCATATGTTTTTATCTAAATTTGCATACATCCCATATATTTTACTTTCATTTTGGTATTCCATGATATAAAAATTAGAAATTGCAAGAAAATCAGACTTGTATGTTGCTTTTCACAACACTGTATTCTGCATTCTTGATAAGGATCTTTCATTTCTTAATAAAACTATATTACAAAGCTATAGTAATCAAAACAACATGGTACTGGCACAAAATTGGAAACATAGATCAATGGAAAAGAACAGAGAGCCCAGAAGCAAGCCCACGCTTATATGGCCAATTAATCTATGACAATGGAGGTAAGCAGAATCTTCAATAAATTGTGCTGGGAAAACTGCACATCTACATGGGGAAGATGAAACTGGACCACTTTCTTACACCATATACAAAAATCAACTCAAAATGGATTAAAGACATAAATGTAAGACCTGAAACCATAAAACTCCTAGAAAAAACATAAGCAATAAACTCTTTGACAACAGTCTTAACAATATTTTTTTTGATATGTTTCCTCATGCAAGGGCAACACAAGCAAAAATAATACTACATTAAAGTAAAATGTTTTTGCACAGTGAAGAAAACCATCAACAAAATGAAAAGGCAACCTACTAATGGGAGAAGATATTTGCAAATGATATATCCAATAAGGGGTTAATATCCAAAATATATAAAGAATTTATACAACTTAACAGCAAAAAGAAAAAAAAAAAACCTAATTAAAAACTCGGCAGAGGACAGGAATAGACATTTTTCCAAAGAAGACGTACAGATGGCCAACAGACACATGGAAAGATGCTCAATATCACTAATCACAGAGAAACACAGATCAAAATCACAATGACATATCACATCACACCTGTCAGAGTAGCTATTATCAAAAAGACAGCAAATAACATGTGTTTGATAGGATGTGGAGAAAGCAGAACCCTCATGCACTTGGTGGGAAAGCAAATAATTTAAGTCAAGGAAAATAATATGAAGGTTCCTCAAAATAAATTTTTTTAAGGTTCCTCAAAAAATTAAAAATAGAGATACCATACCATCGAGCAATTCCACTCGTGGGTACTTATCTGAAGAAAACAAAACCACTAACTCAAAAATGTAAATGCACCCTGGTGTTCATTGTAGCATTATTTACAATTGCTAAGATATTGATGCAACCTAAGTGTCCACCATCCATAGATGAATGGTTAAAGAAGATGTGAGATACACACACACACACACACACACACACATATCAGCCACAGAAAAGAATGAAAAAACCTAAACAAACATAAAACTGTAACACACATACATACAGAGAGCAATATATTGGTAGGCAGATAGAAAAAATAGAAGAGGAACAGCTGTCCAGTTATAAAGTAAATAAATCACAGGAACACATTGTACAGCATAGGGAATATAGTCAATAATATTGTAATAACTTTGTATGGTGACAGATGAGATGGTAACTAGACTTATCATGGTGATCATTTTGTAATGTATAAGAATACAGAATCACTATGTGGTACACCTAAAACTAATCCAATATTGTAAGTCAATCACACTTCACTAAAAATACATACATACATAATACATACATATATAACATAGGGGTGGGTATTTAACCTCTTTTTTTGGAGCAGTAATGAAACAAACATCCTTATACATGTCTTTCTCATGATTTTATGAATGAATCCATGGATTTATTTTCTGAGTCAAAATCATTACAATGTTTATCTTGATGAATATTGAGAAGTGTGATAGATTATAGCATTGTTCTATATATTCATGACTGTCCCTATAAATCTTATCTTAATCCCTGATCATAGGTGACAAGTGAATATGAACGATATGAATCTCATGTTTCAGAAGAATTTCAAGGTTGGTGAGTCACAGTTGGGGAAGTAGGAAGTGCTGTGCAGCTTAAAAGGGGCTGAGGGACTCATCTAGTTTTAAGGTTAGAAATGATATCCCTTATGATGTGATATTTAGGATTAGTTAAAAGAATGAGTCGGAGTAAAATATGAAACAGCCAAATTCATGTTATCCTTAAGAGGTACATAATAATTGCAGAATCACACTTTATATTAATATACAATTATAAATAAATAATAGTGAAAATGACTAATATCTTTTAGAAATTTTTCTAAGCAAATAACATTTTCACAGTGTGGTCTTTCATGTCATCTCTTATTTAATACCTCAAATCAAGGTCTCTAGTTTTTAAGTAATATTTTGTAAAGCCTGAAAAAATATACACAATTCCAAATTCCTCAACTAGTGTATAAAAGGCACGAATAAGGTTAAGTTTGCTAGGCTATAAGAATAAGACAGAATGTGATGGCTAAGCACTGTCTAGTTTTTTCTATATTTAAATTTCACCTTGTAAACCAGTTTGAAAAACATGTTCAATTTGTTTTGGAAAAGAAAGAGAATAAAAAATATAATTCCTGGGTGTGGAAGTATAAAACAAAATCTTTTAAAGAAAATAGGTCCTATAACTAAGATTCACACATCTTTGTTGACTTGGCAGTTTGTATAATAAAATGAAAATACTTTACCAAAAATTATGTTTACATTATGCAAGCAAATTAACACTGTGAAATGACTACGTTCATTTTCTGCCAACTTAAAATACAGCTGTTATAATACTTATCCAGAGCTCAATTGAAAGCTTTTACTGAAGGAGCTAGAGTATATATATATGGCTTTCCAGAGGTAGGCAGAGGGTCTCCTTCCTTTAATTCATATAAGAAACATCTATAAATGTTACTATATGCCAGATACTTGGCTACCTAGTGAAATTTCTGAAATTTGACTCATTTTTTCCTTCTCCAATGTTGTATTTTTTTTAAAAAGCTCAACTTTTCATGAATGGGAAGTTTGGAAGCATAGATGAACTGCTAAATATCCTAGTTCTTTGGTGTAATTAGATAAAGAAGGAAGAGAACTCATTTACTTGATGAGACTATCAAGCACTATTCTCTCAATTATAATATACAAAGTAGGCATTAATTTTGGTAATATTTTAGATGAGGTATATCAAAATTTAATTCTAACTAGAATGTAACAAATTCAGGGCCTAAAGTGTTATTGGGTATTTGCAAATTACAGGTTATTTAAGTCTAGCAGCACTTTGGACAAGGAAATAATTTAGTAAATCTATTTTTTTTCTAGATTACTACATAGAAAGAGGCTTTATATCCCTTCTATAGCAATATAACAATACTACACGATTGGCAACTATGTATAAATAATTATGCATGCACACACATACATCTGTATCCCCACATAAAACAAATATTAAGATGAAATATACTGATATATTCTTATTATATATAAGGTGTTCTGAAACCATTTCTAATATTAAAGTCTGTGAGGGTTCTTGTAGCAGTCAGAATTAAACTTTATTAATACAATAAGACCTAGGAGTGACTTTTACATAAATTTTTTTATTTTCTGTTACAAGTCATAAATACTTTCTCTCTTTACAAAACAAAACACTTAACCTATTTATGGTATATTAGTATAAATATCGTTTAGACATTTCAAGACAATCCAAAAAAATAAAACTCAAACTTTTTCTCTAGATGAGTTCAACTTATTACCTACATTTCAAAAAGCAGTATGACACTGCTTAGAGATTTTCTCTGAGCGTTATTATTTAAGCTTATATTATTGATTAATTTTTAAACTGTGATATTTATGAAATACTTCTAGCAGGAAAACAATAAAAAATAGGAGTGAGTCCCAAGATAATTTGTAAAAATCATAGAATAGAATTAGAGTATTAATAAATAAAACTTAGAAAAGAATTGGTATATTTTATCCGAAGAAACACACGTTCACAAACGCTCAAATAGGTCTATTTCAATATCTAGAGTCATTTATAGGAGTTGGAAACTTTATTGAATATTCTCATATCTTAGAAACATTTGGAGTCTTGCAGTAGAACAACTGCATTTGTAGAATTTATTTAAGGATAAATAAATCCCATGGATTATTTTTACTTAAATGAGATGTCACTAAGAGAAAAAAAAATAACTGATATATTATGTATCATATATATATAGAGGCCATGAGATACCAAAGAATATATTATTAGAAAATATTAATATGTATAGGAATATATATGAATAGATGCAGAACTAAAGAAGTGAAGGTACATCTTTTCCTTTAGGAAACTATTTAAAAAATTATAAAATATAATTAAGGTGTATTTCTTTATGGAAAACAATATTAACTTCAATAATGAAATATGTAAGTGTATTATGAGAAAATACTATAATAGATGAGAAATCAGAACAATGGGGGAAATGAGTACACAATACCCAAGCATAAAAATGGTATTTGTAGAGTTTTAATCGAGGGATAAAGAAAGAAGTATCTTTATAGAGATTATGCAGGGCAAAACAGTTAATAAGGCCTTGAGGGAGAGATTAAAAAAGCATTAAGGTTAATGCCCAAGTTTCACGATGATAAAATAGCGAGAGTAATGGAGTTGGGAAGAGTGGAAGTGTGCTTAGCAGGAAATTTCAAGAGTCTGGCCTTGTCACATTAAGTTTTAGATGGCAATGGAACATTCAGGAAGATGCCACAAGTAAAGGTATAGATAGAGAACTGAATAAAGCAGAACATGTCATGGGTAGAGAGACCCATGGAATTGGAATTGATCGGATGGTAATTGAAGACATGGGAAAAGATAAAGACCAGTGGAAAGAGAGAATAGAAGAGAACACGAAAGGGTGATAAATGGTAAATATATTCCGTAGAGTGAGTAAAACTTAGAAATCACTGGGGAAGTTGCTGATAACAGGAAAGAGAAAGGGAATTATTTTATTTTGAATACATATCTGACTGAGACATTTTTGAAGTGAAGTAGTAATAAGAATATAAAGATATGATAAAGGTAACAAAGTAGTGTCAATTACGGAGATCATGAGTAGGTATATATAAGGAGATTGAGAGTTTAGGAATGTAGAGAAAACACAGACCAGTTAATTTCATAAGGGCAGTAGCTAACGAAGTCTTAAGTGAGGATACAAAGGCTGAAAGTGGGTTGTGAGAGATCAAAATGAGAACTGGATGACTGAAAGCCTGGGTACTTGTGTAAATTGCCTCTTCAGGGACCACAGATATCAAGAAGATAATAGTAGCTGGAAAGAACAGGCATGCTTTGCAGCTGCAAAATCAAAGCAAGACTGACAAGAGGAAAAAAGATGAGAGTGACAGAAAACAAAAGAGGCTGCATGTTTAAGTATAGATGCCATGTAAGGGTAATGAGTTTATTTCTGTAATTTAAAAATGTTGAAAACTTTTCTTAAGAAATCTCTTCTCTGTTATCATGTTATTACTACATCCATGTTTATTAATGGCTTGACATCTGTTTATATTTTCAAGATAATGAAAAGAAAACCCCCTGCCTATGCCATCACTGTCTTTTCTCTTTCTCTGTTTTCAAAAGAAATACCTAAAAGAAGTAAAGCAGTGGCTAATGATTCTTAGAACAAAAATTCAGCCAAAAGTTCCTATTAAACAAGACTACAAAAATTCAGTACAGAGCATTGCTGAAACCAAAAGAAATTTATACAAACAAAAATTTTAAGCTTTTTCTTGGATTTTCTGAATAATAAAAATGTGTTTGGTAATTAAAAGGTTAATTTTATCCTGAGCTTTTATTCAGAATATTCATAAATCAAAGTATTGGTAGAGAATAATGCATCAAATCCCTCATCCTAGTCAGTTAGTAATCCTCAACACCCACCGACCATAGCAGTAATCCTTATTTATCTGATTGGTCCACAACCCCTTTAGTCTCCTTCCCCATTTACAAATTCTTCATTGTGCTCTCTGGAACTGCTCTCCCAAACCAGCAAAGCCTCTGTGTCAAAAGCTCTCTCCTCTTTCCTTTCGTAAAAGAAACCCGAATTTTCCCTGAGGAAACTGCTTCCCTGCAATCTCCTTAGATGGTAAGTACATAGATTTGCCTGGTGCCTCATGGGTAGGAAGTGTACTTGATCCTTCTCAACTCCCATTACTTCATTACAATTATATATGTATAGAAACCAGTTCTACTGAGTGCTATACCACCACTTTCCATTCTACATTGCTACTTTCTCCCTTTTTCCTTTTCATATACTCCAGCTCACCACATCCACTGAACTCTGGCTCAGTTTTCATCTTCACCTCAAGCACTGCCGTTATTTTAGGGCACTCCACAAATTAATTGGATTACAAATCCCAAAGCCTTCCCTGTTAACCTCTTCACGATCTCATTTCAAGTGACCTCTTTTTCTCCACTTGAGTAACCCATGCCCACAGTCAAAATTTAGGTCACAATCACAAAAGTACTGATCTTTTTACTTTATCTGAATCCGTCACTCCTCTATTTTCTTCACTTCTCTTCTATTTAATTTAATATCCCATGGTCTTTAATTTCAGTAACACATCCTTACCAGTGTCCTAAACTCCCTTGTTTCTCTAAATTTTGGTTGGATTTGTCTAGAAAAACTTCAGCTTTTGATGAATCCAAATATTTGATTTCTCTGTGACTCATTTAAGGACCCAGGAATAGAGAAAAATCACACAAAAGCCATACAGGTGCTGACCAATTTCAAATGTGCCTTCACAACACTGTCCAGAGACATCACAAAGTCCATATGTTCACTTTACATTGTCCACAGTGACTATTTGCCTTCATATGCGTATTTGCCTTCTATGTATCTCCTTTGGTGAGGTGTCTGTTAAGGTCTTCAGCCCACTTTTAAATCATGTTTGTTTTCTTATTGTTAAATTTTAACACTTCTTTGTATATTTTAGATAACAGTCCTATCAGATGTGACTTTTGAAAATATTTTCTCCCAGGCTGTGGCTTGTCTTCTCATTCTTTTGACACTGTCTTTCACAGACAGAAGCTTTTAATTTTAATGAAGGTCGGCTTATCCATTACTTGTCTCACGGATCATGTCTTTGGTGTTGTATCTAAAAAGTCATCATCATATCCAAAGTCATGTCCGTTTTCTCCTTTGTTGTCTTCTAGGAGTTTTATAGTTTTGTGTTTTACATTTATGTCTGTCAGCTAATTTCTGTGAAGAGTGTAAAGTCTCTGTCTATATTCTTTTTTTGTATTTGGATGCCCAGTTATTCTAGCACCATTTTTCGAAGAGGTTATCTTTGCTCCATTGTATTGCTTTTGCTTCTTTGTCAAAGAGCAGTTGACTGTACTTATGTAGTTCTATTTCTGGGCTTTCTGATAGGTCCATTGATCTATTTGTCTACTCCTTTGCCAATATCATAATATTTTGATTACTATAGATTTTCTAGTAAGTATTGAAGTCAGGCAGTATCAGTATTCTAACCCTGTTCTTCTACTTCAATAGTGTGTTGGCTGTCCTGCCTCTTTTCCCTTTCCATGTAAACTTTACAAACACGGTTGATAGCCAAATATAACTTGCTGGGATTTTGACTGGGCTTGCACTGAATCTATAAATCAAGTTAGTAAGAACTTACAACTTTACAATATTGAGACTTTTTATCCTTCAATGTGGACTATCTCTTCATTTATTAAGTTCTTTGATTTTGTTCATCCAAGTTTTGTATTTTTCCTCATACAGACCTTGTACCTATTTTGCGAGATTTATACTAAGGTATTTCATTTTTTGTGGATGTTAACGTGAATGCTAGTGTGTTTTTAATTGCAAATACCACCTGTTCATTTTTAGTATATAGTATATATGACTTTTGTATATGAACCTTGTATTCTGTAACCTTGCTATATTAGCTTATTAGTTCTAGGAAGGCTTTTTATTTTTTATTTTTTTGCACTTTCTACATAGATAATCATGTCATCTGCAAACAATGACAGTTTTATTTCTTCCTTACCATTCTGTATACATTTTATTCTTTTTTTTTTTTTTATCTTACTGTATTAGCTATTACTTCCAATACCATGTTGAAAGGAGTTATGATAGGGGATATTTTGCCTTGTATCTGATTTTATTGGAAAGTTTGAGTTTCTCACCATTGGTATGATGTTAGCTGTAGGTTTTTCGTAGATATTTACTATCAGGTTGAGGAAGTTCGATTTTTTTTCTGCCTTGGAAATTATTAGCTACTACAAAGTCATACATACGTAACCTTTATTATTTTCTTGAAGCTGTATAATTTTAACTCATCTTAAATATATAATCATTTTCAAGTTATTGCTTCTATATTGTGTGGAGAAGTTTAGGTTTTTATTTTGCCTTATAGGTATCTAATTATTCCAGTACCAATTTTTTCCCCTTTGTTTTAAAACTTTTGGAAAATAAACTAACCATATGTGTCAAGGCCTCTTTCTGGACATTTATTCTATTCCTTTTATTTATCCAGCTTTACTCTAGTAACTCCTCTCTTGATTAGTGTAGCTTTGTGGTAAGCCTTATTTTTTAAGAGTTTATACTTTTTCAAGATTGTTTGGCTATTCTATAATCTTTTTCCCCATACCCAGTTTAGATTCAGCTTATCAATTTCTACCAAATAAAAAACTGTAGAATAGATTTTGAGAGAAGTGATATTTTAACACAATTGAGTTTCTTATTCAGAATCATGTTATATAGTTATACTTGCTTAGGTTTTCTTTATTTTTCACCATAGTATTTTGAAGTTTTCAAAGTAAATACCTTATATTTGTTAAATTTAAGAATTTTATTTTTTATTCTACCTAAATAGCATTTCTAAAATTTAATTTTGATATTGTTGCTAAGTTATACATTTCAAACAATTGTGTTGCACATTAATGCTATGTTCCATACATTTTTCTAAATTCATCTATTAATTCCAGTAGTTGTTTGGTAGATTCTCCAGGATTTTCTAAGTAAAAGCTCCTGTCATTTGTGAATAGAGATGGATGTACTTCATCTTTTCTTGTCAAAATTCCTGTCTTTCTCCTTGCTTTATTGCATTGCCTACACTGCCAATTAAATCTTGTTTCGACATAGTAAGAATACACATCACTGTCTTTTTACATATCTTAGCAGAAAATAAGTTTTTCATCCTAACGTATGATGTTATCTGTGGATTGTTCATAAATAATCTTGACCAAGTTTTTAAAGTTTCTATCTATCCTTAATTTTCTGAATATTGAATTTTGTCAAGTGCTTTTTATACACCTACTGAAATGATTATGTATTTTATGTATTTTTTTCTCCTTCATTTGTTAATATGGTGACTAATATTGAATGATTTTCAAATGCTTAACTAACATTGCATTCTTTGGATAAGCTCAGTGGTTTGTATGTATTTTTTAATCTTTTTGTATATCTTTGGATTATATTTTCTAATTACATGATAAGAATCTTGTAACAAATATCGTGGGGAATATTGCTTTGTAAATGTCTTGTTGGAATATTTTTGTCAGATTTTGCCATTAGGTTTTATTAGCCTCTAAAAACTTTGAGAAATACTTCCTCCTCCTCTTTTGGCAAATTTTTAAAAGATTGGTATAGTTTCTTTCTTAGATATTGGATAGAGTTTACTAGTGAAGACATTTAGGCATAAACTTTTTGTAAGAAGGTTGATTCCATATATATATATATACATATATATATATATATATATACATATATATATGTATATATATATGTATATATATGTATATATATATATATATATATAAGTATATATATATATGTATAATGAACATGCTGTTGTATCTAGGTCTCAGCCTATAGATAACCAGTGTTGTGGCTGTACCAGCCCTTGTAATTCTTATTATGATTACAAGCTGCCCTCAGCAATAAACATCAAGAAACTTTGCAAAATACAAGGTTTATTACTCACAGGTCCTGGAAAGCACAGGGTACACCTGGGGGCCACACAGTGAAGTCTTGGTAGAGAAAGAGAGAGTGTGTGGGTCTGAAGTTCTGTTCTTATTGCGGTGAAGGATGGGGGTCTAGGATTTCATGGGTTCACTGTTTATTGGTGAATTTAAAACACAAGAGCAGGAATTTAAAGCACAGGAAAAGAAAAACAACCACCCCAAGTGGTCACTTATCTAAATCAACCAAGATCTCGAAAACAAAGAAGCTGTGTGAGGTGGGTGGGTAGGTGGGTCTGGCTCTTTGTTTAGTGGATGGCAATGTACATATTCAAGATAGCCATTTTTGTAGTGAATGTTTGGGCAATGAAAGCTTAAGTCAGGCACTTGCATTACAAAAAAAGAAAAACCAAACTATCAGGGCTTATACTACAAACATGCATGTGTACATTATATATTATACTTCTATATCTTCTTGTATCTATTTTGGTAGATTTTGTTTTCTAAGAATTTGTCATTGTCATGTAAGTTTTCATATTTTTTCTCATAAATATATATATGTGTGCTGCCTTTGGATTTTTTTAGTGATGCCCTCTTTGTCATGTGTGATATTGTTAATTTTGTTTATTTTTTTCTTGATTAGCATGGCTAGGATTTTAACTGTTTTACTTTCTTTATTTTTATCTATTTTTGAAATGTCATTCATTTCACATTTTGTATTTACTGTTTCTTTTCAATTAATAATCTGTGTTTTATTTGCTCTTTAAAATGTGCCTTAACTTTGTATCATACAAATTTTGACATTTGGGGGTTTATTATTATTTAGTTTGAAATATTTGTGACTACTTTTTGGAGCCACAAATATAGAACATCTACCAAGTGTAGGTTGATGCTTTAGATTTTTTATTTTTATTGACGTTTAATTACCTTCAGTATGTATGAGGGTATAATTTATATTACTTAAATACTTTAAATATACTGAGACTTTTTAATGTTTCTGCATAGGGTTATTACAGTCAGTAAATGTTTCCTATGCACCTTGAAAAAATGTTCTCCTCATTCATTCAATATTAACTTGTGAATTAGGTCAGGTTTGGTGGATAGTGTTCTAATTTTGTATTACTTAACTGACTTTTTATCTGTTTTTTAATTATTTAAGAGTGATTTTTAAAATACGGACTGGGAGAAAATATTTGCAAGTGATGCAACCGGCAAGGGCTTAATTTCCAAAATATACCAACAGCTCATACAACTCAATAACAACAACAACAAAAAATCCAATTCAAAAATGGGCAGAAGACCTAAATAGACATTTCTCCAGGAAGAACATGTAGATGGTTAACGGGCACATGAAAAGATGCACAACCATTTTTTAAAGGTTGTGACATTGAATATGTTAGCAAAACCCTATATGACATGAGTTTTCTGCTTGGATCTAATCTTTATTGATTAAAGCAAGCATATTTATAGCTGAGTTTTCTTTGTTTTTTTTTTATGGCTGTGTTGGGTCTTCGTTTCTGTGCGAGGGCTTTCTCTAGTTGCGGCAAGCAGGGGCCACTCTTCATCGCGGTGCGCAGGCCTCTCACTATCACAGCCCCTCTTGTTGGGGAAGCACAGGCTCCAGACGCGCAGGCTCAGTAGTTGTGGCTCACGGGCCTAGTCGCTCCGCAGCATGTGGGATCTTCCCAGACCAGGGCTCGAACCCGTGTCCCCTGCATTGGCAGGCAGATTCTCAACCACTGCGCCACCAGGGAAGCCCCAGAGCAAGCATATTTAAAAGTAACATTTCTTGAATAAAATTTTAGGGTTTTTTCCTGTATTTTCTAAAATTGATAGACGGTATATCATTATCATTTTTCCTTTTGTAGAGTCTTCAGCTGTCATCCTAATATGTCAAGAGACTACTTATAGACCAAGCATATTCTGAATTTGACATTTATGTGCCATATCTATAAGAGTTTTATATACATATGAATAGATATACATAATTATATATCTATCTATAGTTTTAGTAATATATACATATACTTTCCTAAGTATGTATTTGTGTGTTTATATATTATAAGCTATTGCCTCTCTCAGCTTCAAATCTACCCTTCTATATGCAACTTCATGATGTTGGGATTGGGACTCTCCAAATCAGTTTCTGTTTTGCCAGCTATTCTTGGTTAGTTTCCACTAATAGAAGGAGATTGGTAAACTTGAGAAAGGAGAATGGATTTGCTCCTTCTAGTTTTCTTCCTGTTCCTGTTTTGCTTTTTGTTTGTATAGGCATTGCCTTGGCAATGATTCTTCATCCTGGAGGTGGCAGTCTGTTCCCATAATCGCATAGCAGCAGCTGAATCCATTTTGCAAATTTTCTATACCCTTAGAACCAGTCTTATTTTGTTCCTTGCAGATCTCAATACCAGTAGGCCAGTGTTCACTTCTTAGAAGTCTGGAACTCAGCTCCATGGGGACCTTCTTTGATTTCAGAGATGCCAGCAACAGCATAGCAGCACCACCCCCGTCCTGAGCCTAAGTTTAAGCTCTGCAGAGCCTTCCTGCAGGCTTCTCAGGGTTAGTCACTCCAGACTCTTCCCTTTGCTTTGGTAGCCATATCCTACAATCACTACATCTGTGTTATTTTGTTAGTGTCTTCTATTTTTATTATTTGGTGCTTCCACATTAGGTAAACAATTTTTATTTAATATTATTCTGTTAAAAGAGCTGGTATAATTTCTCTGGGCAGGTATTTGAGTGATATACAAATAATTCTTTTGCTGATATCTTTGATACAGAGTGATATGATACAGCATTTTTCAAATAAGCTGTACAGTGATTAAAATCATTAGTCCATTTAAAATTGTTTAGTAGTTGATTTCAAACTACTATAAGTCCAATGATAATTATATTAGTATATATTTTATCTAACCATTTTAAATTTGGAGTTAATTATATCAGTCTAATAAGGCAGAAGTGGCAAGTATTTTGATGTAGGCAAGAGTATTATACAACGCTTAGCTCTATATGACGTATATACTTCCTCCCCCTTTGTCAATCACTTAACAGTTTTTGTGAAATTCTAAGTAGAATGAGTCATCTCCATATAATGAATAATTTACATCTTCTTACTGGACTGACAAGAGTACAGTGAAAAAGCATCTTTAATTTTGGAAAAATTTTGCAAATTATGAGCTATTTGCTAAGTTTTTATTCCTCATTAAATGATTCTTGTCACGTGTAAAATTCTCATTGAATGCAAATGACAGTATTCACATATTTTCAGATTTGTGAAATAACTTTACAAGGAGAGAAAAATTTTATTCCAATGACAATAGGTAATTTGTCTTTCATATAGGTAATCTCGCCTATGGAGGGAAAATTATTGCTAATGTCTGAGTGCAAGTGGTTTTCACATTGTTTAAAGGAGTCAAATTTGTATGTCAGACTAATGCACTTTCCCCCCAAATTTTACAAAAGTAACTTCAGCTATCTGACAGGAAATTATTAATTCTGTGATATACTTAGTGATTCAATAGTTTTCTGTACCAAATGACATTGATTGACTTTGAAATGTAATCAGTAAAATACAGTGTATATATTAACATCTAAGTAACCACGTTTATTATAATAGGAGTTTATTCCACTTGTGTATTTGTGTGATGCTGTCAACTGAAGAATGATACTTCATTTTTCATGATTGTTGTTTAAGTGTGTGAACAAGGTTTTCTAGCTTTCTGGATTATAAATAATAACAAAATAAAACACAGGTCTTTAACTCAAAATAGACTGGCCTAGAAAATGCAAAGTTATCAAATACATGGAAAATTTAATATTTTTGCACTTTTGTTTTTGAGGATATCTGTTATTCCCTTGATGACCTTTAAAAAACTGCCAGGTGTGTATTCAGTCTCAGTACTACCCATGGATGGTTATAAGAACACCACGATTTGAGTCACTGTGGTAATCAAAGCACCAGGTATGTGTCTGAGCATTTATTTTATCTTTTGGGATTCTACATTAACAGGCAGATGTTCTGAGTTCCACTCTTGGCTGTAACATGATATTGGATAAGTCATTCTACTTTCAGGCTCAGATTTCTAATATAAACCTGAATTCCTATGACTTTAAGAATTTTTCAAGATTTATATGAAAATCAAATGTGATTATGCATGTGGAAACTCCTAAGAAAAAATATAATTATTTGTAAAATTTCAAGTTGTAGAGTTGTGGGAGAAACGACTCTAGGACTTGGTATCAGGTAGCCATTAAGCAGAATCTCTTTTTCTTTTCCTTCAGTGGAGATATGACACTATAAATCTCAATTAGTTGATCCCAGGAAGAGTATCAGATACCTCTTGTAGAACCTGTCAAAGTGTCTCAGGTATAATGCAAAAACAAGGACCAGGAAAACAGCATGCCTCTAAATAGACTGCCATGCTGCACAGAGCTGGTCTACACATGGTTTGATAAAAGCTTGGAAAAGGTGATCTTGAACATTTTCTATTCATTTAGACCCATAATTGAGAAAAACTGACTGAAATAAGGACTAGCAACACAGGATGAATACAGGCAGGAACAGGGTAGTTGACTTCAAACCTGATCCAGTAGTTTGCACACAAATTTTCCCAATTATTTCAAAATCAAAGTATCTCTTAGGAATCCAGGAAAACTATTCACTACTACTTAGATCACGCCAGATATTTGTATATATCTGAAGCCTATCACCTATTACAAATAAAATAAAAATTATTGATGGTATGTGCAGAGAACTCCGAATATCTGTTATTCAGAGTTACAGTATCACTTCATTATAACGGATAGAACATTTTATGTCTTCATATTCTTAAAATCATACCTCTGTATAATAAAGAGCATGGCTTGAGAGAACTATACCCCTAGAAGCCAAAAGAATAAAATTCTGTATGATGGATATTTCTCACCTTATGTAAAATAAATCTATATATTTTTGTATTTAAAACAAAGGCAGCCAAGTTTAGAGGGTGTAGTCTTGAGAAAGATGACCTCGGTTTATTCCTAGATTTGCCAGTGAGAAGCTATGTGACCTCAGGCACCCTATTTAACTTGTCTGAACTTCAGTTTCCTCATCTACAATATGGAGACAGAAAAGTCCTGTAATATAGAGTTGTGAGGATTCAATTAGTGAGCACAGGCCCCAGGTTAAGCAGTAGTAAACACTCAGTGCATGTTAGCTATTAATACTGAACAAAATATATATTAGAAAGCACTTTATAAAAATTAATGCAAATGATTTTCTTAAAAAATTCAATTCTCTTAGTGTTTTTGTTTATAAAATTACACTTTAATGTCTGTTTACATTGTGAATTTTTCAGTCTCACCATTCATTTATTTACCTATTTCTTCCCCACCTATTTTTGCAGCATATATAAAATGTGTGATAAGTACTTGCTGAATGTTGAACATGTCACAGTAAGAAGTTCACAGACCTTACCCTAAGGGAGATCAGGAAGCTCACAGTATAGTAGGGAAGATAAACAGATTAACACACATCCAATGCAGATGGTGAAGTCTTTGACAGCTCTATTCACAAGATGTTCTGAGACCTATATTAGCACCTCAGCCTTGTGGAGACTTTAAAGTCCTATTAGAGGAAGTGCCTCTTAGTAACACCAATCTCAAAAAAAAGGAAAATTGTATTTCAAAAAATAAACAGTATGTGAGAGCAGTACATTAAGAAATGAAATTAAAATTCTGGGGAAATAGAAACTAAAACAAACAGGAAAAGAATAGTGAAAGATGAAGCTAAAATGCAGATAGAGGCAGGTTACAAAGTGCCTTTTCTATGTCACTTAACATTTTTTCAACTTTTTAACGAGAGTAATTGACATGTTTTAAACATAGTTTGTACATATTTTTGAGAGGTCACTCCAGGTCTAAGATAGAGAATGGTTTCGAATGAGAACAATCCAGAACTTATTCTACATAATTAGAATAACAGTAGTCTAATTCTGAGGTACTGACAATGGAGAGACGGATTGGAGAATTAAACATCTACTGAGGGACAGTCTAGAATTGGTGACTGAAGGAATGTGGAGGAGAAATCACATTATATCTGGTATGACCTGTGTTAAAAATCATATTTCAGGTTCTTTTTGCTGGAGAACACATTATCTCAAAATACAGTGGCATAAAGCAAAAATTTATGATTATCTCTCAGGGTTCTTGAGCTAAACTGGGCTCAGCTGAGCAGTTCACACTTAAGATCTTGGTGACAGACTG
Source organism: Balaenoptera musculus (assembly GCF_009873245.2). Classification (NCBI taxonomy): domain Eukaryota; kingdom Metazoa; phylum Chordata; class Mammalia; order Artiodactyla; family Balaenopteridae; genus Balaenoptera; species Balaenoptera musculus. Next base: position 57,004,012 of record NC_045796.1, on the reverse strand, counting down.
ATGGCAGCTATGGCTGGAATCATCTGGATGTTTATGCTTATATCTGACACAAGGGCTGTGATGACTGAACTAACCGGGAGCTTTTAAGGCAACCCTCTCTCTCTCTCTCTCTCTCTCTCTCTCTACGTAAGTCCTCTCCACGTGCTATCTTAGCTTCCTCATAACATGGTAGCTAGACTTCTTCCCTGGAAGTTGGATTCCCTCAGAGAGACTGTTCTAACAGATATGAACTGGACACTGCCTTTAATTCCAGGGCCTGGAAACGGGCATATTATCACTTTTTCCATATAGGTTGGTCAAAGCAGATACCAAACCTACCCAGATGCAAGAGGAAGGATCACTGTCTCTGACTCTTTATGGGAAGCATGCCAAGGAATTTTTTTTTTTGGCCATCTTTAATTCACCATATCCATTATTGTTACTATTTTATTTCTTGAGAATCAACTGAAAAAGAGGAGTGATAGAACATGAGGGTACTTGCCAGTTTTCTAGATATTGAAATTTTGAAAGGGAAAGTGGTTTGGAAAAGAAAATGAATTCTATCTGGATAACTGTCAGACTACCTAGTAGAGATACACAATAGCTGGATTTGGATCTGGAGACCAGAAACTGGGATCTCATTTGGAGTTAGGCTTTACAGTTATTCATCTACACATTCTATAAATGGCAATTGAAGATCTGGCAGTGGAGGTGAACACTCTGGGAAATTAGAGAGATAAAGCAGATTAGGAGACCCAAGAAGAAATGGCAGAAGAAATGGCCAGGTTTTTAAGGGCTGGGCAAAAGTGATGAATACTGGGAAAAAAATGGTCAGATATGTAGGTAGAAAGGGAAGAGAGTGTGTTATCATAAAATCCAGGGTTAGAAATCATTTTATTAAAAATTAAAAGAGATTGTCATGAAAGTTTTAGGGAATCTTCCTTTACTCTGGGTCTAATTAAGACAAATCCATAACATTTATGACTGAGATTAAGGTTTCTTTTAGATTGGAACTGGTTTTCAGAACCTGAGAATATTATTGTGTTTGGAAAATGTTCATTTGAAAAGTAAGCTTTGCTGTGTTTGCACTTATTTTCTTTTTAATTTTACTATGGCTTTTAAATATGCCTACCTACATTTATATCCATAACTATATCTGGTTCATCAATACTTTCTTATAATTTTGTGAGTACAGAAAAATGAAAAGTCATAGGGTGTCTGACAAATTTTTGTGATAAACATTTTAAGTGTTAGACCTTCAAAAGCTTTGAAGTTTCTTTAAAGCACCCTCTTAGAGGTTTTTCTTTTAACATTTGACACATTTGGCTTTTCTAAAACTAGGTATCAAGACAAAGAGATTCTGCTGAATATGTGATATCCAATCTGTCATGGGAGGCTTTTCTGCCATTTCTGAGAAATCTCCTTTTTGGGTATGATCTTTCTTAGACTAGAAAAAGATTTACAACCCTAATACAACCTGCAGTGAAATCTCATTGTACCATTCCAGAATTACTTATAAGTCTCATTAGAAGTCATCCTTGTTTCTATGTGAATAACAAATATGATAAACTTTCATGAAAGTAAGAAAATATGAGTAATAAAATGAATTCATTATAGAGAATATTTAAAGGGTAACAACATGAAAAATATGCTTTATTTTCTTAAATATGAACAGATTTGTGGCTCTGGAAGTAAATAATTAGTCTTACTTTATATACTGGCTGCCATTGACTTATGCTGTTATTGACTTGGGTTGTCATTGATTAGTTCATGTATATATGTATATATATATATATATATATATATACACACACATATTTTTATATTCTTTATATGAGTATATATGTGTGTGTGTGTGTGCAAGTATGTGTATGTATATATAGTTAAAGAACCATACCCAACTTTAAATAATACATGGATATTTATCTGTGCTGTAAACTTCAAAATAAAATTGTTAGAGTGCAACAATTTAAAATATATGGCCATCTCTTTCTAAAGGAAATAATATTTGTCTTCTTACTAAGAATAACTGTAAAATAAAACTCTAACAACATCTTATATATTTCTTTTTTTAGGTGTTTCAAGTAAAGACATAAAGTTTAATTATTTTTTTAAATGTCTTAGAAATAAAACATCTAAATATTCATTACCAGTGGCTGAAATATTTGTCTTAGCTCTCAGTTTCAGTATTGGTCCAATATGTAAGCACTGGTAGGTAGAAAAATCTTCACAAACAGAAGTCTTCATGTACAAATTGTGTGAGGTCATATAATAGAAAATATGATCACACTGAAGGGAAAATTTACATTCAAGGAAAAAATTAAAATTAAAAACAAATATATCCAGATTTAAGACATATTTGATGATTTGATTTCCTTATAGCAAGAAATCTCTCACGATATTATCCACTTATTAGCAGAGAAAGATTGATACCATTGTTCAGAAGTGTAATTTTAAATGGCATCTTAATTAAGATAAAACTTACATTATTAAATTATTTTTTCATAGTGTAGATAATTAGCAAACTATTTCCAGCTCTATTGCTCTATCAGCTTTGTACTTGTACGATGTCAAGTTAGCTTGGAGGCAGAGCCTGGAGAATGCAACATGAATATGTTTACAATTAGACTCATAAACAGGGAGTGAGTGACCTCCTCACATTCCCTGATAACATGGACCATCCAACCTCCTTAAAGGAGACACCAGCAGTCCTGAGATGGAGCCTAACAAAAATAGCATGGGATGAAATTCATTATGAGGATGGAATTTCTGAAATAGATGCTGCATCCAGACCAGTACACATTTGACGTTTTAAACGTCCAGGTTAAGACATGGGGTGAACAATCTTGAGCGATCTGTGAGGGTGTTCTCCAATAGGAGAAATTAGAGTTACCTTTCAGAGAGGGGACACGGTTTAAATTTGAAGGCTGCAACAATGGTACTATAATAGAAGTGGTGACCAAATCATGGGAGGATTTTAGAATAGGCCTTTAAGAATAGACATGTGTAAAAAAAAGTCTGTCATCTTGTTAATATGACCTCTTTGTAATTTTTGTCTGAATTGTGGGAGTGAAAGAGAAGATAAACCAATTGAAATATAAGTTGCACCAAGTATGAAAGATGGCACAGGATGACATAGTATGAAAGAAAGTTTTTCACCCATGGTGAGAAAGATGGTGAACATAAAGAGCAAAAACAGAGAGGCTGATCCCATTATCATTGTAGTATAGTTATTTCCATATAAAACCAATCATACACCAAGTTGACAAGAACCAAACTGTGGAAAGATAGATTAATGCACAGATTTTAGTAGAACCCACAGTAAAAATATGAATACCTGTTGTAGCCAGCTTTGGTTTTTGTCTGCTTTTTTGTTCACATTGAATCTAGTTCATAGGTTTGTAGGGTTACAAACACATAGTAGGCTAGATTTCCATAAATGAAAGGTAGATTTAAAATAATTTCATATATATCTCTAACAGTTAAAAAATTAAAATTTATTCTAAATGTCAATAAAGAATTCAATATGAAAATGAAATTTGATCAGTTAAAAATAGGGAATGTAGTCGCAACCAATTGTGAATGGAATTCAATTGATAGGGTCCAACTGATGTTTTTTTCCCTAATTTATTATTAGGAGAATAATATTCAGTTCTTATAAGCTTTGATTGCATAAATGATATCTCAGACTTTGAGGTTGTTGAGAATCTTCCAAAGAAGATCTAAAGTTTTGATAGACTTTTTTAAACTATCTTATATAAATAGTCACTAATTCAGAATCATTTTATGAATTATCTTTTTCCTGCATCATTATCATAATTTTTTATGAAACAACTTGGAATATGTTTTGAAAAGAAATCAACTCTGCTGCTGACTTTCATATACACAAAAGCAAGATTAGATCATATCTTATCATGTATCGATCATGTCTTATTAGGTATCATGACTACGCAGTTTGCAGTTTTCAGAAGTTAGAATAAACAACATTACATCATGAACAGTGATAGTAGAGCAAATAGAACCACTGTTTGACTTCACAATCATATAAAAGATTACCTGTAGAAATATTTGAATTACAGTGAAGACTTTTCTGTGATTTCCTTTAAAAACAATTTTCCTCATGCTTGTTTTCCTTGTGTTTTTAAATATTTCCAAACCACTTCATTCCTAAGGTCGTTAATTAACTGTCAATAATAACAAACACTTCTCCCTCTCTTTGCAGTAAGATCACAGTGTGACAGCTAAATCCTCAAAGATAATGACCTAATATGTTAAGCTGCAACTGAAAAGAAAGTAACCAGGAAAAGATTTAAAATGTAATATTTTAATTTTTTAATAAAATGTCTAATATCAGGTAAAATACCAGGATATTGGCAGCCACGAATATTTGAACTAAGATTAGAGTTGATATTTAAGGTTACGGTTAATAAGAATAATTGAAATAATAATTTAAATCAGTAATTTCATTTAACATTTTTCATTTTGAAAAATCTGAGTCAATTCTCTTAAAAAAGTTATAAGTGATCAAATATCTACAGAATTATCTGAATTAATTATTTGTTTTCTGTCAACTATTTCCAATTGTCACCGAAATATTATGTTAATATTTTAGCCCCTTTTTTGTTATACATAAAGGATAGTTTTCATGGTTGATTTACAACAGCATCAAAACTTGTATACAAAACAACATGCAAACAAACATATAAAAATGAAAATGTTCCTTATTGATATGACAATAATCTTCCCTCATCCTGAAAAAATACTGTTGCTATATGCTGAAAAAGCAATACTGAAAGAATACTAGATTTGGAGGATAAGTAGTAAACACCTTTTGTGTTAAATTGGAGGTCTTGATAAAAATCCAAGTACAGAAGACCATTGGTTAGTTGGGTTAAACTGATTAACATTCAATATGATGTCTGAACTAGAAATACAAATTTGGGGGTATGAGCACATAGCTGTAGAAAAACAAAAGGTTGCACAGAATTGTGTGCTAGTGGAATATTGAGAAAGAAGAGAAATAGGTCAGAAACAGATTTCTGTGAGACATCAATCCAATCTTTAGGGACAGACTAAGGAAAGGAAGCCAACAGTGGGAACTTAAAAACAGACAAAGAGTTACCTTTGCCCTTTCCATTTCTTTAGCTGCACATAAAACCAGCCATCAGATGTTGTGGTTCTTCTCTCTAATGTCACTAGTATATTGTTTCTTCTGCTTATAATATCAGTAGCTTTACGTATATCAGCTAACCACAAGGTCTCTTCTCCAGTTGCAGTTATCTCCTATTTGTTCCTCAAACCCAAACAATATTTTATGTTTATTTTCTGCCTTCTCTTGAAAAACTCATGTTGTTGCCTATGCACTACACACTCTTCTATTTATAATTTCCACCTTATAGATCAGAATTTAGGGTTAGCACCAAAAAGAGAAATTGGCAACAATTACGAAGCAGAATATTTGCTAGTTTTATTAAATACGATATTGAACTCACCTTGTTTTACTAAGTGGGAATGGTTGAGACAGTCTTTCGTACAAGAAGAAAGCATACATCCCTGGGAATTAAGATAGGCAGAAGAAAGGTAACAGGATAGCACACATAGATTTCATGTGTCAGACAAAAATCAATGAGGTCAGTAGCTAAGAGACATAAGGACACGGCCCCTTTCAGTTTTATAATTTCAAAGCAAAATGTTCAAATCAATACCTGATTTCACTGTAGTTAGTGCAATCTTTTCTAATGCAGGATACATACTTATTTTTTTTTGAATAAGTAGAAAAACATTATTGATCAAATATTGGTTCAAATATTGCATACATTAGCATCACCAAAATACTGTATATAGTTCATTTAATGAGGCAATATCTATTGAAGAAAAACATTAATTTATCTGAGAAAAATTATCAAACTCATTCCTGTCCACCAGTCACTAAATATAAAAAATTCCAATTCATAATTTCTTTCATCATAAGATGCCAAGATAACACTAAGAAAATGTGAAGGTCTCAAAAAATTGAACACTTTATTTGAAGTTTAAAACTAGAAATGCCTAACAATAGAGAGAGATCCATGTATCCTTCCTCAGTGTACCCTGCTCCCTTACTATTCCTCCCACTGTTTGTGTCAGTCCTACTGGAACTTACTGTCTCCTGTGGAAATCTTGATTCTGTATGTAGGGTGGTTGAATTTCTAGTAGTAACATGATACTTAGTTTTTTTTAAAGTTTTTATCAACATTTAACAGAGACTTGGTCTTTACAGGAAGTCAGTGAATAAGTACTACATTTACTGGGCAAGTTTGTCAGGATCTCAGAAAGAGAGGAGGCAAAATTATAATCCTTTAGCTCACTTCACACGTGGACTCCAGGGAAGAAACAGAATCTCCAGACGATGAGAATTGAACCAAGGGTACAAAATATGTTCAAAGAACACAGAATTTCAAAAAAAGTAAAATGTTAAAAAGGCCAAGGGCTTCCCTGGTGGCGCAGTGGTTGAGAATCTGCCTGCCAATGCAGGGGACACGGCTTCGAGCCCTGGTCTGGGAAGATCCCACATGCCGCGGAGCAACTGGGCCCGTGAGCCACAATTACTGAGCCTGCGCGTCTGGAGCCTGTGCTCGGCAACAAGAGAGGCCGCGATAGGGAAAGGCCCGCGCACCACGATGAAGAGTGGCCCCCACTTGCCACAACTAGAGAAAGCCCTCGCACAGAAACGAACACCCAACACAGCCATAAATAAATAAATTAATCAATTTTTTTTTTTAAAAAGGCCAAAAAAAAGTCACAGGGCAACTCATTGTAAAATGCTAAGCTGAGAAAATCTCTAGTTGGACTTGGGTCATTTTTTTCAGTTTTTTTCAGCCAAAATTTTTTCTCCTTTTCTTTTCTCTCACATAAGAGAAAACAAATCAATAGTGCAAGTTCCTTAAATAATCTCATATTTGCTTTTCCTTTATTTACACTTAATTCTTTTTTCCTTGTGTTCTTGATTCTAACGCCCAGTGAGCTTGTATCACATACTTTATATAAGCACTACCATTGCCGACTAATGATGCTCTTACTGCTCCTCATTCTCCCTGTTCTTCACATATTAGCCTCAGGATAGAGGTAGAAGCATGAAAATAAATCACAGTTTCTTTATGCTTTCATACTTCCATGGACACATAGCTTGTTTCCATATCTTGGCTCTTGTCAATAATGCTGCAATGATCATGGGAGTGCATATATCTTTTCAAATTAGTGTTTTCATTTTCTTCAGATAAATACCCAGAAGTTGAATTGCTGGATCATAGAGTAGTTCTATTTTTAATTTTCTGAGGAACTTCCATATGGTTTTCCATAGTGGTTGCACCAGTTTACATTCCCAGCAGTGCATAAGGGCTCCCTTTTCTCCACATCCTTGTCAGCGCTTGTTATTTCTTGTCTTTTTGATTAGCCATTCTAACAGGTATGAGACGATATTCCATTATGATTTTGAGTTTCATTGCCCATAGCATTAATGATGTTGAGCATATTTTCATGTATCTGTTCACCATCTGCATATCTTCTTTGGAAAAATTTCTATTCAGATTGTTTGCCCATTTTTAATTGGATTGTTTGTTGGGGGTTTTTGTTATTGAGCTGAGTTCTTTATAAATTTTAGATATTAACTCCTTATCAGATATATGATTTACAAATATATTCTCCCATTAAGCAGAGAATGCCTTTTTATTTTGTTGGTTTCCCTTGCTGTGCAGAAGCTTTTTAGTTTGATCTAGTCCTACTTGTTTATTTTTCTTTTTGTTGCCTTTACTTTTGGTGTCAGATCTAAAAAATCATTTCCAAGACCTATGTCAATGAGCTTATCACCTGTGTTTTTTTTTTCTAGGGATTCTATGGTTTAAAGTCTTAAGTTCACGTCTTTAATCCATTTTGAGTTTATTTTTGTGTATGATGTAAGATAGTGGTCTAATTTAACTACTTTACTTGTGGATGTTCAGTTTTCCTAACATGATTTATTGAAGAGACTGTCCTTTCCCCATTGTATATTCTTGGCCCCTTTGTCATAGATTAATTGACCATATATGTGTGAATTCATTTCTGAGCTCTCTATTCTGTTCTATTGATCTATGTATGTTTTTATGCCATCACCATACCCTTTCATTACTACAGCTTTGTAATATAATTTTAAAATCAGAGAGCATTATGCCTTCAGTATTGTTCTTCTTTCTCAAGATTGTGTTGGCTCTTTGGGGTCTTTTGTAGTTCCATACAAATTTTAGGATTATTTGTTCTAGTTCTTTGAAAAATGCCACTGGAATTTTGATAGGGATTACAATGAATCTGTAGATTGCTTTGAGTAGTATGGACATTTTAACAATATTGGTTCTTTAATTTATGAGCATGGAATATCTTTCCATTTACTTGTGTATTCTTCAATTTCTTTCAATAACTATAGTTTTCAATATATAGGCCATTTACTTCCTTGGTTGAATTTATTCTTAGGTGTTTTATTTTCTTTGATGTAATTTTAAGTGGGATTGTTTTCTTATTTTTTCTTTCTCATAGTTATTAGTGTATAGAAATGCAACAGATTTCTGTATAATGATTCTGTATCCTGTAACTTTACTGAATTCATTTATTAGTTTTAACAGGTTTTTGGTGACTTCTTTTAAGTTTTCTATATATAGTATCATGTCATCTGCAAATAGTGACAGTTGTACTTCTTCCTTTCCAATTTGGATGCCTTTTATTTTTTTACCTTGCCTAATTCCTCTGGCCAGAACTGTGTTGAATAAAAGTGGAGAGAGAGCCATCCTTGTCTTGTTCATGATTTTACAGGAAAAGTTTTCAGCTTTTCATCATTGAGCATGATGTTAGCTGTGGGCTTTTCATATATGGCCTTTATTACGTTGAGGTACGTTCCCTCTATACCCACTTTATTGAGAGTTTTTACAATAAATGGATGTTGAATTTGGAAAATGCCTTTATGCATCTATAGAGATAATCATATGACTTTTATCCTTCATTTTATTAATGTAGTGTATCATATTGATTTATTTGTTGATGTTGAACCATCCAGGCTTCCCTGGAATAAATCTCACTTGACTGTGGTATATGATCCTTTCAACGTATTGTTTAATTTGGTTTGCTAATATTTTGTTGAGAATGTTTACATGTATGTTTCATCAAGGATATTGGTCTGTAATTTTCAATTGACCTGTAATTGGCATCTTTGTCTGGTTTTGGTATTAGGGTAACGATGGCCTGGAAAATGAGTTTTGAAGGGTTCCCTCTTAGAACTGCATTGGCTGCATCCCATAAGTTTTAGTATGTTGTATTTCCATTTTCATTTTTCTTTATGTATTTTTGGATTTCTATTTTGATTTCTTTGACCCAGTGGTTGTTCAGTAGCACACTGTTTAATCTCCACATTTGTGAATTTTCCAGTTTTCTCCTGTAATTGATTTCTAAATTTCATACCGTTATGGTCAGAGAAGATGTATGATATGATTTCAATCTTCTCAAATATATTAGGACTTGTTTTGTTGCCTAACATATGATCTATTTTGGAGAATATTCCAGGTGCACTTGAGAAGAATGTGTATTCTGTTGCTTTTGGATGAAATTTTCTGTATATATCTGTTAAGTACATCTGGCCTACATGTCATTTAAAGCCAATGTCTCCTTATTGATTTTCTGTCTGTATGATCTATCCACTGATGCAAGTGGGGTGTTAAAATCCCCACTATTCTTATATTGCTGTCTATTTCTCCCTTTATGTCAGTTAATATTTGCTTTATATATTTAGGTGTTCCCATACTGGATGCATAAATATTTACAAACATTGTATCCCCTTGTTTGATTGAGCCCTTTATCACTGTGTAATGCCTTTCTTTCTCTCTTATATCAGTCTCTGTACTAAAGTCTATTTTGTCTCATATAAGTATAGCTACCCCAGCTTTCTTCACATTTCCATTTGCAAGGAATATATATTTCTATCCTTCATTTTCAGTCTGTGTGTGTCCTTAATCTGAAGTGAGTCTCTTGTAGGCAGCATACAGATGTGGCTTATCTTTAATCTATCAGCTACTCTATGTCTTTTGATTGGAGAATTTAGTCCAGTCATATTTAAAGTAATTGTTGATAGGTATGTACTTAATGTTATCTGGTTATTTTTTAGTTCCTCTCTGTTCTTTTCTTCTTTTCTTGCTTTAACTTGGTAGTTTGATGGCTTTCTTGAGTAGTATGCTTTGATTCTTTTCTCTTTATTTTTTTGTGTATCTACTATAGTTTTTTGCTTTGTGGTTACCATGAAACTTACATATAACAACTTATATTTTTAACAGTTCATTTTGTTGATAATGTAAGTTTGAACATATTCTAATGCTCTACATTTTTACTCCCCCATCCCATGTTTTATGTTTTTGATGTCACATTTTACATATTTTTAAAATGTGACATAAAAACTGTCAAAATCTTAAAGAAGAAATAGCAGCAATTAAACAAAAAATCTCTTCTGTAAAATAGAAATATAAAGCGTTTCACTTGGCCAGCATTACTCCAATACTCCACACAAAAACAGTACAAAAAAAAAGAAAAAGAATCAAGAACAACAAAACAACAAAAAAAGAACAACAAAAAATAAAACTATGATGAACATACACATAAAAATTCCCCACAAAATATTAGCAAATAAAATCCATCAATACATAAAAGCATTATATACCATGACCAAGTAAGATTTATCTCAAGAAAGTTAGCTGGTTCAATATCTGAAAATCTATCAATAAAGTAACCATATTCACAGTCTAAAAAAGAAAAAGAACATCATCATATCAATTAATACAGGAAAAAAGTTTGACAAAATTCAACCCTCAATTATGATAAACACTCTTGTCAATCCAGGGATAGAAGACAACTCCCTCAACTTAATAAGGGACAGCAATAAAACTCTTAGCAATAAGATACTTAAGAGTAAATTACTTTATACTGTCTTCCTGGTGTCACAAACTATGCAAGGATGTTCATGCTCACCATTCCTATTCAACATTGTACTAGAAGTTCAGACCATTGCCATAAGGCATGAAAAAGAAGTAAAAATCATGCAGATTAGAAAGGAAGAAATAAACTGTCCCTATTTGAAGAAGACACAGTTTTCTACATAAAAAATACCAAGGAGGGGCTTCCCTGGTGGCGCAGTGGTTGAGAATCTGCCTGCCAATGCAGGGGATACGGGTTTGAGCCCTGGTCTGGGAAGATCCCACATGCCGTGGAGCAACTAGGCCGATGAGCCACAACTACTGAGCCTGCACATCTGGAGCCTGTGCTCCACAACAAGAGAGGCCACGATAGTGAGAGGCCCGTGCACTGTGATGAAGAGTGGCCCCCACTTGCCGCAACTAGAGAAAGCCCTCGCACAGAAACGAAGACCCAACACAGCCAAAAATAAATATAAAAATTTAAAAAGAATTTTTTTAAATTAAAATACCAAGGAATCTACCAAAAAAAAATCCTCCTACTATTAATAAGTTGGTTTTGCATGCTTGCAAATAGAGGAATAGAATACACACAAATCATATTTCTATGTGCTAATAATTTAAAACTAAAATGATAATTAAAAAACCTATCTGGTACAGTCTCTCATAAAATAAGGTACAGGCACTGCATGTTTAAAATGGAAAAATGTGAGGAAATAAATGAAAGACCTGAATTATGGCGAGACATAACTTATTAATGAATTGAGAGACTCAATCTAGTAGGACATCAATTCTCTACAACTTAATTTATAAAATCAGCAAGGATTCTGTACATATTTACAATGTGAATCTAAAATTTATATAAAAAGCCAAAGTAGACAGAATAGAATAAAATACCTAAAAATAGATATCTGTTTAAAGACTTACTCTGTGTTATTGGTAAAGAAGATAAACACATAGATGAACAGAACAAATCAGAAACAGAATATGCCCAAACAAGTATGGCCAAATAACTTTTGACAACAATGTAAAAGTATTGCAATATATAAATACTAACACTTTCAGTAAATGGTGTTAGAATAATTGGACATATATACTCTAAAATAAACTTAGATTTAATTTTCACAATGTATATAAAAACTAACACAAAATGGGTGGTCCATGTCAATGTGTAGAGAAAAACAATAACTTTTTAGAATCAAACATAGGAAAAAGTTCTCACAATCTTGCACAAAGAAATACCAAATTCACAAACTATGAAGATAAAATCCTAATAAATTGAATTGCATTAAATATTATAAAGCTTTTACTCTCCTAAAGACTATGTTAAAAATGAGAAGCCAAGAAACTTTTTTTTTTGCAAAGAACCTATATGACAAAGGAATTGTATACAGAATATGTTAAACATCCTCAAAAATTAATAGAAAGAAAAAATTATAAAGTGAAAGAGTGACATCAATGAAAATGAAAGTGCAAGGCTCTCCATAAATTCTCTCCTCCATAAAAACAGTGAGAAAACTGGCAAAAACTGTCACAATGAACTTTGTTGAAAATCTGGAAATTAACCAAAGGTTTGCAGCAATATGAAGAATGTTTATGCAAAAAAAAGTCTGTATTCTCTGACCATAAAGCAACAAAAATAGAAATTAATCTTCCAGTCTCTAAAACTACCTGTTCTTGAATAATATTTTTCTAATAAGAAATGAAAATACTAGACAATGCAAAGTAATAAAGGTGGGTAATTTATGCGGCAAAACTCATGAGAAGTGTCAAGAATTACGAGCAGTGATTAAATACGGAAGGATCATGAAAATAAGCTAAATATAAAACAGTTTATCAGAAACAGTAAAAGTTTTCATGAAAACAAGCAGAATAATAAAGCTTAAGGCAGAAAGACATGTATTAGTATAAATAAAAATAATTGAAATATTTAAACACTATTTATCCCTCCTTCTACAAATAAAATTGAGTAGGAAATTTTAAAAATACATTCTAATAAAAATTATAACGGTGATTTAGTCAAAATTATGGGGGTATTATTAAATAAAATGTAGAATTCACAATTATATTTTAATAACTTGAAAAGTCACTATGAAATTAACTACATGATTATAAATTTTAAATTAGAATAAAAAATAACTATACTAATAGAAATACAAATAAGCATGGAATTAATTGTTGAAGAATAATTTCCTAAAATATTTAGCTCCACTTGCTTCCTTAGATAAATTGTTTCTATACATTTAAGTATAAGCTACACCAAGATAAGGATAAATCACACAGAGGCTTAAAGTCAATGAATTAATCATATGGAATTAGTAAAACAATTATATCAAAACTTGACATTTAGTCTGCAGAAAAGTTTTCCAAAGGTTATCTTCTTCTAAACTGTTAACAACAATCAGAGATACCATTTTTGGAGCATTTACTGTGTACCATACACAGTGTTAAGACCTTTATTCATATTAACTCCTTTAATCTTCATATTTATCCTCTAAAAATAGATGCTATTCTTATCCACATTTTATGAATGAAACATTTGAATTACAGGAAAATGAAGTAGGTTGTCTATAGTCATAAAGTGGAAAAACTAAATGGATTATGAACCTAGAAAAAATATGGTTTCAGAATTCATGCTTTCATCACCTGTGATTGTTCATCTCATTCCATGTGTTAACTTGGCTATGTTATGACACCCAGATATGTGGTCAAACATTATTCTAGATGTTTCTGTGAAGGTAATTTTTAGATGAAATGAACACTCAAATCAAGATGGCCTTGTCCACTCAGTCAAAGGCCTTAATAGAGAAAGATGCCATTTCTGGAAAAAGAGGGAATTTTGCTGGAAGACTGCCTTTGGACTCGAACTGCAGCTCTTCTCTGGGTCTACAACTCACCAATCCACCATGCAGATTTTGAACTTTCCAAGCCTCTGTAAATGTGTGGGACAATTCCTTAAAATCTCAATCTCTCCCTTCCTTCTCTCTCTCTCTGGGTCTCTCTCTGTGTATCTATGTCTCTCTTTGTCTTTATCTCTTTTTCGTCAGCATCACTGTAGACCAGGGTTGATGTATGTTATGCTGCTCTGAAATTAAGCTCCCTGTTATCAGTGGGAATGAGAGCATTTCAGAATAGCTCAGACTAACTGGCAACACTTAGTGGTAAGAGGTACGTACAATGAATGTGATGGATAGCAAAGACAGAATATAATCCACAGCAACCTGACCTACAGGGATCTGTGATAATTTGAAGAAAACATGGTGCTTCAGGAGGCAAGACGGATGTGGACCCCATACAAATATTTCCTGACATGTAATACCAGAAAGAACTCTGGCTGTGCCAGTTTTCAGATGTAAACTGTTTCTGAGACCTAGAGCTCATTGGTTTAATGGGAGGCTGGGTCACCTTGAAGAAAGGCCCTATAATCCCACAGGAAGCATATACCATACTGGTCAATAATTTTTCTCCAAAGGAGCTGACAGCTGTTTCTCATAGTAACTAAATACTGGGAAAATTGAATACTCAGATCTTCACAGGGATATTGGATGCAGAGTTTAAGCTGACACTGAACTGATACCAGGGAATCCAAAAGTCATGAGCCCTCCTCATCCCTTCACCCCCTGTTTAGAGTGATAATTCAAATTCCAGTCCAACTCCATCTCATAATTTTTCCAGTAGGTCTGTTGACCTAGGCTATTTCTATGGTCTCTGAATGCATGATCAAGATGAATATAGGTAAGTGCTCTCAGAATCTCATTTTGTTTTCTTGACTTGTGGATTTCAGAGCCATTATTGTAGAAAAAGCTCAATAGAAATCCATGATACCTCTTACCCCTACTCAAAATAGAGTACCAACAGCAACACTCAGTGAAATGGCACAGTACAGTGCAAACTTTACAAACCTAAAGGATGCAAGGATGATAGTCCCTGTCATATCCCCACTTAATTCAATAATTTGGCCCCTGAAAAAGCAGATAGATCAAAGCAGATGACAGTGGTGTATTCTAACTTTAACCATGTGATAGCCACAATCATAGCTGCTGTAATGAATGTAGTATCTTACTGAAACATATCACACAATGCTGAACCTTGGCAAATGGCTATGGGTGTGTTATGATCAACCCCAACCCAGAATGGGAATCAGAAGCCATTTACAATCCTTTAGGACAGACAGCAGTACACATTTACTAGCCTTAGAGCTATATTAATGTTCCTTTTCTGTCACAGTAAAGTATGAAGAAGGCTAGATCCTGTAGTCAATGTACAGAACATCATGTATGTCATCCATATTGACAAAAACTGAATCAATTTTGGGACTTTGAGTAGGTCAATAGCAAGAGAGGAAACTGTATCCATTTCAAATTATGGTACTAAGTAGTACTGTCACTTGAACCATATGGCTTTGTAGATGCCATGATGCTAGAAAAACATCTACAGAAATCAGGGCACCATGTGGATATTTATAGCACAGACTTCTGGGATTCTCAAGCAGTGTCATGATTTGTGCAACTGAGAATTATTCTTCAATTCAGTTATTGGATCTATCATAGACTCATAAGCCCTTGACATTAGCCTTGAGTCTTTCGGTGACTAGAGGACATGAAGATGCCCACAATGAAATGCATATTTTCTGAAATACCAGATAATAAGTTTGAGTAGACTTAATACCAATTCATCATACAATGGAAAGAGAGTCTTTGAGGTATAGCTCAGGCAATTAGAAAGGACAAAGTATATTACATAAATAGGTGTCCTAGACTCACATGTCATCTATATCTGTTGCATTGATATTTATCCCTCACACTTTACAGGTAGTTCCTTAAGACCAGATATCAAAGGAGGAAAAATTCTAGGTCCATTTAATGGCTAAGTTAGTTCAATATATTGGTGTGAACTAAATATACTTTTTCAACATTATTGGTCTGGAACCTAGGAATGGAAATTATAACAGCCCCTCTCAGTGACACATTGGGGAATTTATCCCCACTATTTTAGACTGTGTTAAAATTTTATTTTTGACTTAATTCTTAGGTTTTAATTTCTTGGGGCTTTGATTTGTTGGAGACAGGCTTTTCTACTTGGAAATACAGTAAGGGTTCAACTAACCTACACCTGGTTACTTTGGACAGTTTGCACCAAAAATCTGAAGACAGACAAATTATTCCTACTTTGATAGAGGTAATTGACTCTGATTTTCATGATGAAATAGAGCTGTTGCTATTAAATCAGGAGAAGGAAGAATATGGCTGCATCTCCGGAGATTTACTGGTGTGCTTGTGCATGCTTCCATTTATGGAGATAACCATAAAGAGAAAATTATAAGCACCAGGAACTGGCAACAGCACAGTTACCTTGGAGAAAGAAGTCAGGGTCATCTTACTGGGCAAACTACTTATTAGCAGAAGTACTGACTGAGGTTGTAGGAAATCCAGAATGAGAGGTAGAAGAGAGAGATGATATATATAAACTATGGCCACAGGATGAACTGCATACAGGAAACTAACTTCTCAATGGTTTCTTCAATTATCCTCTTTTAAAACTGCAACTGGCTACAAGCATCAGTGAATCAGTAAGTAAAGAGAGTGGATCTGAATTTTGCAAGAAGTGAAATGTAGCAAAACATAATTACTGATGGTTTCCTATTCCAAATACTGGTATGTATCCAACTAAAAGCATCTCTGATGGTGAAAATTTACGGTCTATAAGTGCCTAAGAGCTGACAATCCCAGGAGAAGCCCTCAAATAATGAAGGAAGGAGGTGATGGGTAAATACCACAACTTTTTTGACTTTAGGTGGGATAATTCTGAGGTGAATTTTATAAGTCTCTCCGAGGGTCACTAGTGGGATAAAACCCTATTTTTCCAATGTGTTAACTTAATTACTATCATACCCTTGAATGACTATATCACTCCCCTAGTCCCTCACTGTGCTCCTGAGATGATTTCTAAATAAATTATTTGCTCTGTACATGTCATTTTGGACTAATAGCCTTAGAAAACCATCAAGTGAAAATGTCTCTCTAAAAAATTCTTCGGAAGATATAATTGCTATAGGGAGCATGGTCTACCTAGAAAACTGAGAGAGTTGAACTCCTTTTCTTGAAATTTTGTATTAGATTGGATTAGATTAAATTCCCTTGACTTGAAACTGAAACTCTATCTATAGAGGGATAGAGATATAATAATTGTTGACCTATGAAACAAAAGGAAATCAACCTAACCTTCCAAAATAATGTTATTAAAATGTCCAGAGATTAGATAAATATACGCAAATATCTTTATGCATTAAACAGAAAATTTAATGGAAAATGATTCCCCATTTCAACAGCAACACCAACTATAAAATACCTAGAAATAACAGTAAAGAACATTGTTTAAGATCTATATAAAGAAAACAACACAATTTTATTATTACAAAAAAAGTCTAATAAATTTGAGTTAGGTATAAGGAAGAACCTATATTTCAGAATGGGTGTTCATGGTGTATGTGAATTGTAGTTTCACTATATAATAAAACTTAAGGTTACCAGAAATCTGATCATTAAGACTTGAATGACTGGCCAAGAATTTTGGATTTCAGTTTGGCATCTTGGGAGTGGGTTTAATCATTTCTGAATTTTAGAAAGGTTTGGCATTACATAGTCTAATTTGAAATATCAAGAAACTACAGTAGGTAAAACAAGTTCTATGTGACAATTACATAATTATTATTGGTATAGATACTAATAAGAGAAGACTTTATCAATACTAATAAGAGAAGCTGATAATAGAAATATTATTTTAAGAAGGCAAAATACTCTGTTTCAATTTTCCTAAACCAATATGTGTGTGTGTGTGTGTGTGTGTGTGTGTGTGTAAAATTTAAAATGTAACCATTACTGACTATATGGCTTTTTCTCTAAAGTTCATAATGGTCAGCTCTCCAAATATATTCTATGGCTCAAAGACTACAATCAGTCTTGCTATGGCTGTTGGTAGTTCTGATATCCAGAATAGCATGGGTACCCCTGCTTTAGCAGAAAACTGCCAATCCCCTCAGTATCTGTGAAGATCTCAGAACTGTTTTCTCTTCTCCTGATGTGATTATGATTTTCTTTAAATTGGGGTAGGTGGAGATATGTTACCAATGAAGAATTGAACATTCTACTTCATTCCTAACTAAGAATTTCACTTTAACACCATCTTTGCACATTAAAAACTAAAATAAAATCCCTTGAGGGTAAATAAAAGGTATCTGGGCAGAGATAAAATGTAAAGCATTTGAAGATGATTCTAAAATTGGGGATTATGTATATATATAAGAAAAATCTGGTGCAATGGCAATAGTCCCTTTGAACTTGCATAGAATAAATAATTTTTAAAAATTTTTAATGAATCAGCAAATTAGATTCAATTTTCCAGATAGTCAACAAACTAAAGCAGCACTTTCCACATTGTGTAGCTTTCTTAGGTATACATGTGATTAATACATATAACACCAAATCAGAAGCGTTCATTCAATTATTAGCTTTTGTGATACACTGAAAAATATTTTCCATAGAATAACATTTGAAAATTTTAAGTCTCTTTGACTATTTTGTTTCTAAAAAATAAATGCCTATATTTCTGCTCTGACATGTAAATAGTGTGGATGTTAGCACTTCCATCCTCACAATAAAAAATGCTAAACAAGCTGAAAAACAACTCAGAGAATTGAGGTCAAAGGGCAAGCTGCTGCCCAAAAACCTGAATAGACTCAGATATGGAGAATCACAGAAAATCACAACCTACTTGGAGCAGAAGCCACTTCTGGCACCAGTACAAGTAGGCAGGCTTAAACTATAATTGAAGAACTGCTGGCAGCTCAGTGTGGAGTATCTTGAAAGTTATGACCTCTGGGGATCCCAGTGTTAGGGAGGCCACCAAAATTCCATGAGTTTTACCTTCGGGATCCCCACCAGCTTCTCACTGTGAAAAAAAAGAAAGGAAAAAAAAATCCCTTAGTTCTTCCTGTGTATAGTCTTGATTACCATAACTTTATAATAAGATTTGAAAGTGGGTACTCTGAGTCTTTCACATTTATTTTTCTTTTCTTTTTTTATAAATCTACTTATTCATTTTTGGCTGCGGTGGGTCTTCGTTGCTGGGCGCAGGCTTTCTCTAGTTGTGGCGAGAGGGGGCTGCTCTTCGTTGTGATGCACGGGCTTCTCACTGCGGTGGCTTCTCTTGTTGCAGAGCACGGGCTCTAGGTACATGGGCTTCGGTAGTCGCAGCAGGCAGGCTCAGTAGTTGTGGCTCACAGGCTCCAGACGTGCAGGCTCAGTAGTTGTGGCACATGGGCTTAGCTGCTCTGCGGCATGTGGGATCTTCCCGGACCAGGGCTCAAACCCGTGTCCCCTGCGTTGGCAGGCGGATTCTTAACCGCCACCAGGGAAGCCCTATTTTTCTTTTTGAAAAGTTGTTAAGGCTATTCAAAGTCCAAAAATATGGTGGGAATTTGATTGGAATTCCATTGGCTCTATACATCAAATGGGGAAGACTAGTATATTAGTGATATTGAATCTTTAAATCCATCAATATGGGTTTTTTTTCTCCATTTAACTAGGCTTTTTTTTTTTTTAATTTCTTTCATCAGTATTTGGAATTTTCTTTATCCTGTTTTACTGAAATACAGTTGACTTATAACATTGTATAAGTTTAAGGTGTACAATAAGATGGTTTGATATATGCATATGTTGTGAAATGATTACCACAATAAGTTTAGTTACCATCAATCACTTCACATACTTAAAATTGTTCGTTCCTGTGTTGAGAACTTTTAAAATCTAGTCTCTTAGCAATTTTCAAATATATAGTACAGTATTGTTACCTGTAGTCATCATGTTGTACACTACATCCCCAAATTTTATTTATCTTATAACTGGACATTGTACATTTTGACCACTTTCACCCATTATCCTACCCTAACCCACACCTCTGGCAACCACCATCTTGATCTCTGTTTTTATTCATTTGTTTTTTCAGATTCCATATATAAGTGAGATTATGCGGTGTTTGTCTTTCTCTGACTTATTCCATTCAGCATAATATCCTCAAGGTTCATCTATGTTGTCGCAAATGGCAGGATTTCCTTTATTTAATGGCTGAATAGTATCTAGATCTATATATATATATTCATCTGTTAATGAAATTGTTTGTTCTATTCTTTTTTTATGAAAGAGTGCTAGCAACACTTCCTCCAGATTTCTAAAATCATGGTGGAAGATGGAAGTTCATATATACATTTTATTTAGTTTATGAATCAAGATTGAAACATTAATGTAGCTCATCAGCCACATATAACTGGATTCAATAAATTTTGTCTATTAGGATAATTTTTCCTTTTGTTTACTTTTATATGTAATTTATTCCATGAGTTTCACTTATATTGCTGTAATATCTTATGATTTGCAAAATAGGAAGCCTAACCTTAAAATATTCCTGTATGGTAGTATTCCCATTTTAGATGAAGAAACTGATGCTCAAGGAGGAAAAATTTTTGACAAAGTTTACCAAGAAAATATACACTGAAGTTTGAAAATTAGCTAGTGCTTCCAAAATCCATGTCATTGTTCCATACTTATTCTGTGTTTTATGTAACAGTGCACTGTAAACATTATAATAAAAATGAAGATTGAATACATAACATGTTTATAAAATTAATATATAGCTAACAATTAGACTTTATATCTATGTTATGAGTGCTTTGGGGATATAAAACTCTTCATGGATAAGAATAATCTAATCTAGATATCAGAATACTATTCTATGTATCATGAATATGGGTATCAAGCATGATATATTTAAATGAATCTCTATCAATGTGAAATACTTTGTCATTGACAAATGATGGGCTATATGGGAAATTAGTATTTAGGAAATAAAGATATAATTTTAAAAATCCTTGCTTTCTTACTAGGGGAAAAAAAGGTTGAAGTAAACTGTAATATTAAATTATTTTAAGAATTAAATAGATTACTAAAAATAAAAAACGGAAATATTTTCCTAGAATTTTATTCTGAATGTTCTTCTAAATTGAAAATATATTACTGTGCTAGATATCAAGCCTCCAAGAAAAGTACTTAACAGTTTCACATTTCACTGACTAGTGTTTGAGATAGTTACTTTAAATCATAGCAGGATATGTGGAGTTAAATGATTTTATCTTGGCTTAAGAATTAACCAACAGCTGAGCACTTTACCTGCAATCTCATTCAATGTGATTTTAATGGACTAGCTCATGGTGGGAAAATGCCACCACAATTAAAATGAATCTCTTAGGTTTATGAATCCTTGTAGAGACTAACTCAAGAAGGATATCAACAGAGGTCACAAAGAATATTTCAAACTTGAAATTGTCTGTAATACTCTGCATATGTGACATTTTTTATAAACTCTTACAGTTTATTATATTTTCTATTTTAATACACAGTAATCATCAGTTAAATATTACGTGCATATTTTAACAAGTGCTATAGACCTGATGTTAATGCTCTTACCTTGAAGAGGATTATTTGTAGTTCAAGGCTTTAAACTACTCTCTAATGTGTAGAATTCTACACTGAATAGTTTGCCCAAGTGTTCCGAAGCATTTGACTGTGCAAGATATTGCCATCATTAGCATCAAACTTCTGGATCAGAAACAAAAACCACAATGCCCTATGTTGTTCATCTATGTTGTTGCAAATGGCAGAATTTCCTTTGTTTAATGGATGAATAGTATCTAGATTCAGCCATTAAATAAAGGATTCTAGAATTAACAAAATCATTGAGGCAGGTTCTAAACAATTTTTTTCTCACTAAAATTTTAGCATTATTTATTTCAACAGAGTGTTTAAAATTGTTTTAATGGCAGTGGTGTTGAGAGGATTAATAGATATGATATCAATAGATTTAAATGAAGAAGTGGTTGAAAATTTATAAAGATTACCTTGGTAATAACACAAAGGCAGGAAAGACAATAAAGACACGTTGCTAGAAGTCTAAATCTGAGTTATCCTAAGTATTTAATTGGAAAGATACTTGAGACTATAAAGATAGCAGGTCTTGGACTAGGATAAGAAATGAGGTACAGAATTAAAGGAGGTACTCTCAGATTCTTGAAAGTGAGTGCCTCCTTAAATTTTGTGTCCTAGGCTCTTGCCTGGCCTCACCCTAGTCCTGAGCAAGAAAAGTTGAATTAAATCTACACAGATTTCCCAAGTTTGGATGTTTCAAAGGACTGACGAGGCTTCCCAAAGCATACTCACATAATGCTCTTTATTTAAAGGTGAAAGAATCAATAAGACATAACAATAGAAAGAGAGTACAGGCAAGTTTTGGAGGTCTGAAATATATTCAGGTACAATCTCCCCAGAATCCTTAATGCACATGGGTCAGGCTTCAACATCAGTTGAACCATCAAGATCTGTGCAAGGAATCTGGGTCTCATGAGCACTCAAGGCAGAAGTAAGGAAGGGCGATTACACATGTCTGGAAATGTAGTTAAACATTGCCATAGCTCATAGGCTACACCAGGTAAAAACCATCAGTAAACCAAGCCCTAGGAGTATCTAGGAGATTTTTAGACTTTAAACTACGCATGATAAATCCCACAGTGCTTATCTTGGTCAAAGCCAACCTCCAGTATCCCCAGAGATAAGGATAGAATTTTCCCAGACCAGCTGAAAATCAGCTCTATCCTACACATACTCCAGTATGACTCCCCTGACCTTAGGGCTTCTATGCAGAAACATTTTAACAGAGGCCAGCAGGATTGAAAATTAGTTTTAAACCAATCTTAAGCATGCAAGAGAGATCTTGATAGTCCTAGATGTGGCCCAAGGCTTATGTCAGGAATAAATTAAAGTAATAATAACTGACTACAGGAATTTGAATTCTCTGGACACTTATCAAATTTTGGCTTTTCATTACTTTTGGTCCCTTCTTCATACACACACCTTTTACATGTACTACTGAAAAATTCCAAATTTGAAAAACTGCATTATGCTTAGCTATCTGCATTATGTTCAAGGTTGAGCATTCAGTGGTTTGATCCTTAGAACAGGTTTCTTTGGAAAATGTTTCCAAAATCATATATTATCTTTGACCTCTTGTATGTATTTATTTGCTTTTTTAGTAGGTAAAATGAAAATAAAGAAATTAACCATAACCAATTTAAAATGGTTAGTAAACAAATAGGGTGAAACATTTAGATGAAATAGCACTCTTTGTAAGGTAATAACATATGTGGAGAGTTTAAATGCAAAAACAGAATGCCATGAGAATTTCCATATTGTTTATGATCCCTGATTTCCAATATGGTATATGTAAAAATACTCTGAAAAGTATTTTTATGCTCTTCTCTACATCACTAAGACAAATTAATGAAGATACCACATTCCAATTTTGAAAGTAAAATATAACCAGTATGATTGAAAATACTCTGAATTTATATTTTATTCATAGACTGTCTTAAGAATTATTTTTATAAGCATCTGTTCAGACATATTTTTACTTTTTATTAACATATTCATAGAGTAAAAAAAATTTTCTGTCAGGAAAAGTTTTATCGCATAAATGTATAGCATCAAAGTACACATTTACTACTTAAATTATAGTGAGGTTACTAAAGCAAAAATGTAGACATGGAAAAATGTTTTGAAATTACATATTTCTATAAAATTATTTAAAGTAATTGAAGTAATTCTTCAACATTAAAATGATCATTATTTTGTTCATTTAAATAAAAGACTGCATAGACACATATATAACATGATGGAAAATTTCATTGATATTAAAAAATCAGAGTATAATGAAAAAACTACAGAAATACACAAAAACAGTAAATTATATTATAAATTCCTGGTGAATGATGTCAATAAAACCACAGAAATGTTTTGGAATCAGGAGGATTTGAAATGACTCACAAATGTGTAATAATGAACTACTCTTAGACATAACTATTCAAACACTAAACATGTACTGCTTAACATCATTTATTATAATTTTAATTTAAAATTTTTACCATTTTATTTTAAACATCATTGTCAATATTGGGTGATGTCTTATTTAAAGATGAAAAAATCTTTAAGTTTTATAATTTTCATTAAAAATTTGAATCTAAATTACATAGCAGAGAAAAAAATTGGAAAGGTTATAATTAATTTTTTTCATGAGATAAAAGTATTTCTATTAATGTTGGAAAAAATTTAAATAGAAACTATAATATGTTGATATAATTTTGAATTATCTGAGTTATTTTATTTAAATAGTGCCTCATTCTTTCTCAGTTTACTAGACTTAATTGTTGGGGGACTTCAACGGAAGAGGAAATTATGCATATTATCCTGTTAAGTAAAATTAAAATGTATAACATAATACTATTTCTGTCAATGAATTTTAGATACTTGGTAGTTCAGGTTTAGTAGCAACATATTAATTCATCAGTTTTTTAAAAACTTTTCTACATATTATTGCTTAACATCTGGAAAATATTTAAAATCTATCATAGTAAATATTGATATCTAAGAATGTCTTTTAAATTTGTTACAAAAAATCTTTTGTGTGCCTCAGTGTGTTAGTTTTATTATGCCCATGAATAGATTAAATCTGTATACTTAAAATGAAATTAAAGACAAAATGGTACAGAACTCCTGAACTGTGGAGTTTTTAACTTTATAAACTACCAAACATGCAAACTGCTATCAACTGCCTTTTGTATATAAGATCTGTAAAAACTGTACTCCTTATAATAAAGCCCCAAATCCTCCTCTCTATGACTAGGACAAAACACTGAATTGAGACATGGTTAATGTATTAATTTGATGAATAAAATTTATGCTAATCTCACTCAATTTTGACCTGCGGCCGCTTGCGGAGACATGGAAGAGGGGGTAAGAAAATCAAGAAACCTGGAATTGTGTTGCCATTTAAATGAGTATTCCTAAAAGGTGAAAATATGGAGACGAGAAAGCCTAGGTGAAGGTGACAGAAAGACCTGGACACAGTGGTGCTGTCCCTGCCAAGCGCGCCAAGCCCCACGTACTGCTGAGCCAGTACCCGGAGAAGGAAGTGAAGCGCTGAGGTCAGTTAACGTACAATATGTACCAGGACACCTGACTGCCTCCAGTAGTAAGGAAATCCTGCACTTCACTGATGGTGCAAAGAGCCCACCAGCTCTCCAAGCACGATGCCATGACTAGCCTGTCTGCCTACAATGTCCGGCTGGCCTGGTGGGACAAGCAGGACACCATCTCAGGTCCTATCCATGACACTGTCTCCATCTCCCACCTCCAGTATGATGCCTTGCACCTGGTGAGACTGAAGAGCCCAGGACCCTGGCATTCCTTCAGCCCGAGTCTGTCTGTGGAAAGTTCCAGAGGCCTCAGGGAAGGCTCCGTGTCCGAGAACAGAGTGGGGCCTGTGGAGGCCAGTTGCCTGGTGATCCTGGCTCCCATTCCACCAAGTCTTCCACATACTTTATGTGGAGTCCACCATGGACTTTCAGGGCAGAGCAATATTGGAAGGGGTCTCGATACCTACCACCACTTCTGTCCCATCACAAAAATGACAGGTTTTCTCACAAAAGTGAACATTAGAGGACCCCACGAGGCTGAAGCAGGCACCTTCCTAAGTAAGTGCGTGCACAGGCGGCACCTTGCCTGGCCTCCTGCGTGTGGACGTCGCAGAGTGCCCTGACCACCAATGAGAGCGCTCAGAGCGCTGGACCCCTAGCTGCTGATGGGCCTCTGACGCAGTACACCCAGCTTTCCTCCCAGGAGACCCAGCAGTTGGCTGCCCTGGGGCCCCAGTACCGCAAAGGGCCTCAGTCCAGAGTTCGCCATCCACAAGCGGCAGCTCAATGCAGACAGCCACAAGTTCCTGCTGCTGTGGCTGAGGCCCCTTATCCCTCAGAAAGACAGCCAGCACTTGGAGGACTTCCTGGAGACCATCAGGGTGATGGACGGTGACCGCATGCATCATCACGGTAGGGGTAAGGCCTGGGCACTTTGCCGTCCCCACCCATTCCCTTAGTGTTGGCCTATCCTTCCCAGGAAGAGGTTCCTGTGACCTCTGTGTATCCACACTTCCTATCCCTGGGCTGGGCTGGGGGCTGGGTGACAAATTCCAGGCACAGGTGTCCCTCTGCTGTTAAGGAGCACTTCTATATTGAGAAACAATATATAAAGCAATATAAAATAACTCATTTATGATCATATTAAGCTAAACTTTGCAGATATTTTCATTTCCTGCTACATTGACTGAAATATTCTTTCTCCTGCCGCCTCATTTTAGAAATCCTTCCTTATTACTCACATCCTCCATAAAATATTTTGTAAAGATACAGTGCTACATATTTTTAATTAATTTATTTGTTCAAGAAGAATTCTTTGGATACCAGTTATGAGTGAGGAGGGTTCATGTAAGAAAATTTTCTGATAGTCCCATAGGTAATATCACAATTTTGGAGAAATATATATTTTGTTGACATGTTCATTGCTGAAAAATGTAGATATCGGCAGTAAAAATTCTTTATTTCCAAGTTAACTGACAAAAAATCAATGAGATTCCTAAAGTGCAGGGTTTTGGGTAGAGGTAGAGGGGTGATGTTATAGTGAAAGCTTCCTAGGCTTATCAAAAATTATTGTACTAGTCCTGACTTTGCATCAATTAATACACGAACAATAGAAAGTTCTAAATCAGACTTTTACATCAAGAAATAGTTCATTGCACTATGTAACTAAACATTTTATTATTGGTTCAATCTATGATTAACACCAGAAGAGATTCCACAGAGTGGAGTAGGCATAAAGTATATCTACTCTTCTTTGCTGAGATTCCTTTCTACATCAGAAAATTTGTGAAAATTTATCATCAGAAGAAGATGGGCCCTTTACTGATACTTTCATTAAAATCTACTAAGGATTTTCTTTCCTCTAAAATCAAGTCAAATGGCTTTAAGAGAGGCAAAACTGTTATTCCAAATGGGCACTGTGTGTGTCCCTCTCCACAAAAGGCCATTCTCCAAATTTTGCAAATTTCCCTGAAGGCAAGGAAGGTCATGGCTTGGGAGAAGTGACAGATAAATGAAATTCATAACGAGGCTCCATACTCCTATGCCTTTACTCAAGACTGCTAGAAAATTATGTGACTCATTATCCTCTCTTACACAGGGCATTCTTGTTTTTATCTATACTCTTCACTTGTACTAGCAGATCCCCAGATTTATAAGTTTGAAAGAGATAGAAAGCTGAGTAAAACTGCTAGTTTTTTTTAGTTTATAAACAATTGTTGTTTCTTCTTCTGATATTACTTTCAGTAGATAATATCACGTGCTCTGGATACATTTCTTTCAGATTGAAAAAATAAATACTTAACATACACACACAGAAACATATATATATATACACACATACATACATAGATATATGCACATGTGAGATAAATTTCTATTTCTATATGGTTTTGAGTTAGGAACCTTGTTTCTTTAATATTGAAGTGTTTCCTCTGTAACTGTTTCTTTTATATTGTCATTTCAAGTAATCTAAAGTACTGATTTTCAAAAATTCCTCTGGGACAACACTAAACGCACCAACATTTGAATTGTAGGGGTCCCAGAGGAAGAAGAGAAAAAGAAAGGGTCTGAGAAAATATTTGAAGAGATTATAATTGAAAATTTCCCTAACATGAGAAAGGAAATAGCCACCCAAGTCCAGGAAGCAGAGAGAATCCTATATAGGATAAACCCTAGGAAAAACACACCAAGACACATATTAATCAATCTAACAAAAATTAAGTTCAAAGAAAACATATTAAAAGCAGAAAGGGAAAAACAAAAAATAACATACAAAGGAATTCCCATAAGGTTATCAGCTGATTTTTCTGCGGAAACTCTGCAGGCCAGAAGGGAGTGGAAGGATATACTTAAAGTGATGAAAGGGAAAAACCTACAACCAAGATTATTCCATCCATCAAGGATCTCATTCAGATTCAATGGAGAAGTCAAAAGCTTTTCCGACAAGCAAAAGCTAAGAGAATTCAGCACCACCAAACCAGCTTTACAACCAGTGCTAAAGAAAATTCTCTAAGTGGGAAACACAAGAGAAGAAAAAGATCCACAAAAACAAACCCAAAACAATTAAGAAAATGATAGTAGGAATGTACATATTGATAATAACCTTGAATGTAAATGGATTAAATGCCCCAACCAAAAGACACAGGCTCACTGAATAGATACAAAAACAAGACCCATATATATGCTGTCTACAAGAGACCCACTTCAGACCTAGGGACACTTACAGACTGAAAGTGAAGGGATGGAAAAAGATATTCCATACAAATGGAAATCAAGAGAAAGCTGGAGTAGCAATACTCGTATCAGATAAAATAGACTATAAAATAAAGACTGTTACAAAAGATAAGGAGGGACAGTACATAATGATCAAAGGATCAATCTAAGAAGAAGATATAACAATTATAAATGTTTATGCACCCAACATAGGAGCACCTCAATACATAAGGCAAATGCTAACAACCATGAAAGGAGAAATTGACAGTAACACAATAATAGGAGGGGACTTTAACACCCCACTTACATCAATGAACAGATCATCCAAACAGAAAATAAATAAGGAAACACAAGCTTTAAATGACACAATAGACCAGATAGATCTAATTGATACTTATAGAACATTCCACCCAAAAGTGGCAGAATACACTTTCTTCTCAAGTGCACATGGAACATTCTCCAGGATAGATCACATCTTGGGTCACAAATCAAGCCTCAGTAAATTTAAGAAAATTAAAATCGTATCAAGCACCTTTTCTGACCACAACGCTATGAGATTGGAAATCAATTACATGAAAAAACAAAAATACATGGAGGCTAAACAGTGAGCTACTAAATAACTAAGAGATCACTGAAGGAATCAAAGAAGAAATAAAAAAATACATTGAAACAAGTGACAATGAAAACACAACAACCCAAAACGTAAGGAACACAGCAAAAGCAGTTCTTAGAGGGAAGTTCATAGCAATACAATCTCACCTCAAGAAACAAGAAAAATCTCAAATAAACAATCTAACCTAGAGAAAGAAGAACAAAGAAAACCCAAAGTCAGTAGAAGGAAAGAAATCATAAAGATCAGAGCAGAAATAAATGAAATAGAAACAAAGAAAACAATAGCAAAGATCAATAAAACTAAAAGGTTGTTCTTTGAGAAGATAAACAAAATTGATAAACTCTTAGCCAGACTCATCAAGAAAAAATGGGAGAGGACACAAATCAATAAAATTAGAAATGAAAAAGGAGAAATCACAACTGACAACGCAGAAATACAAAGGACTATAAGAGACTACTACAAACAATTATATGCCAATAAAATGGACAGCCATGAAGAAATGTACAAATTCTTGGAAAGGTACAACTTTCCAAGACTGAACCAGGAAGAATTAGAAAATACAAGTGGACTTATCACAAGTAATGAAATTGAAACCATAATTAAAAATCTTCCAACAAACGAAAGTCCAGGACCAGATGACTTCACAGGTGAATTCTATCAAACATTTAGAGAAGAGCTAACACCAATCCTTCTCAAATTCTTCCAAAATATTGCAGAGGGAGAAACACTCCCAAATTCATTCTACGAAGCCCTGATCACCCTGATACCAAAACCAGAAAAATATATCGAAAAAAAAGAAAATTATAAACGAATATCACTGATGAAAATAGATGCAAAAATCCTGAACAAAATACTAGCAAACAGAATCCAGCGGCACATTAAAAGGATCATACACCATGATGAAGTGGGATTTATCCCAAGGATGCAATGATTCTTCAATATATGCAAATCAATCAATGTGATATACCACATTAACAAATTAAGGAATAAAAACCATATGATCATCTCAATAGATGCAGAAAAAGCTTTTGCTAAAATTCAACACCCATTTACGATAAAAACTCTCCAGAAAAGGGGCATAGAAGAAACCTACCTCAACATAATAAAGGCCATATATGACAAACCCACAGCAAGCATCATACTCAATGGTGAAAAACTGAAAGCATTTCCACTAAGATCAGGAACAAGACAAGGATCTCCACTCTCACCACTCTTATTCAACATAGTTTTGGAAGTCCTAGCCCCAGCAATCAGAGAAGAAAAAGAAATAAAAGAAATACAAATTGGAAAAGAAGAAGTAGAACTGTCACTATTTGCCAATGACATGATACTATACATAGAAAATCCGAAAGATGCCACCAGAAAACGACTAGAACTAAGCATTGAATTTGGTAAGGTTGCAGGATACAAAATAAATGTGCATAAATCTCTGGCATTCCTATACACCAGAAACGAAAATCAGAAAGAGAAATTAAGGAAGCAATCCCATTTACCATTGCAACAAAAAGAATAAAATACCTAGGAATAAACCTACATAAGGAGGTGAAAGAATTGTACTCAGAAAACTGTAAAACACTGATGAAAGAAATCAAAGATGACATAAACAGATGGAGAAATATACTATGTTCTTTGATTGGAAGAATCAATATTGTGAAAATGACTATACTACCCAAAGCAATCTACAGATTCAATGCAATCCCTATCAAAATACCAATGGCATTCTTCACAGAATTAGAACAAAATATTTTACAATTCATATGGAAACACAAAAGACCCCGAGTAGCCAAAGCAATCTTGAGAAAGAAAAATGGAGTTGGAGGAATCAGGCTCCCTGTCTTCAAACTATACCACAAATCTACAGTAATCAAGACAGTATGGTACTGGCACAAAAACAAAAATATAGATCAATGGTACAAGATAGAATGGCCAGAGAAAAACCCACACACATATGGGCAGCTAATTTACGACAAAAGAGGGAAGAACATACAATGGAGAAAAGACAGCCTCTTCAATAAGTGGTGCTGGGAAAACTGGACAGCTACATGTAAAAGAAAGAAATTAGAACACTACCTAACACCATACACAAAAATAAACTCCAAATGGATTAAAGACTTAAATGTAAGACCAGACACTATAAAAACTCTTAGAGGAAAACATAGGGAAAACACTCTTTGACATAAACCACAGCAAGAACTTTTTTGACCCACTTCCTAGAGTAACGGAAATAAAAACAAAAATAAACGAATGGGACTTACTTAAAAGCTTTTGCACAGCAAAGGAAGCCATAAACAAGACAAAAAGACAACCTTCAGAATGGGAGAAAATATTTGCAAATGAAAATACAGACAAAGGATTAATCTGCAATATATACAAACAGCTCATGGAGCTCAATATCAAAAAAAACAAACAATCCAGTTAAAAAATGGGTGGAAGACCTAAATAGACATTTCACCAAGGAAGATATACAGATGGCCAAGAGGCACATGAAAAGATTCTCAACGTCACTAATTATTAGAGAAATGCAAATCAAAACTACAACGAGGTATCACCTCACGCCAGTCAGAATGGCCATTATTTAAAAATCTAGAAACAATAAATACTGGAAACGGTATGGTGAAAAGAGAACCCTCCTGCTCTGTTGGTGGGAATGTAAATTGATACAACCACCTTGGAAAACAGTATGCAGTTTCCTTAAAAAACTAAAAATAGAACTACCATATGACCCAGTAATCCCACACTGGGCATATACCCTGAGAAAACCATAATTCAAAATGAGTCATGTACCACAATGTTCATTGCAGCACTATTACAATAGCCAGGACATGGAACCAACGTAAATGTCCATCTACATTTGACTGGATAAAGAAGATGCGGCACATATATACAATGGAATATTACTCAGCCATAAAAAGAAACAAAATTAAGTTATTTGTAGTGAGGTGGATGGAGCTAGGGTCTGTCAGGCAGAGTGAAGTAAGTCAGAAAGAGAAAAACAAATACCGTATGCTAACACATATATATGGAATCTAAAAAAAAAGAAAAAAAATGGTACTGATGAACCTAGTTGCAGGGCAGGAATAAAGAGGGAGACATAGAAAATGGACTTGAGGACATGGGGTGGGAGGGAGAAGCTGGGGCGAAGTGAGAGTAACATCGACATATATACACCACGGAATGTAAAATAGTTGGCTGGTGGGAAGCAGCAGCATAGTACAGGGAAATTGGCTCGGTGCTTTGCGATGACCTAGAAGGGTGGGATAGGGAGGATGGGAGGGAGGTTCAAGAGGGAGGGGATGAGGGGATATGGGGACGTGTATGCATATGGCTGATTCGCTTTGTTGTGCAACAGAAACTAACACAGTATTGTGAAATAATTATATTCCAATAAAGATCTATTAAAAAAAATTCCTGCATTTCTGTTATGACATTCTATAATCCTTTCATGTACTAGTGTGAATCATGCAGAAAATAGATTTAAAGAAAAGTACTGGCACCAAGTGTACTGCAGTGCCACGACAAATTAAGCCATGGCCATAGATGACACAACCTTGTCTAACCCTAAAATGAGAGCTATACATTTCAGGAGAGCTTGAATAGGACCCTGTGCTCAGGTCAACACAAAATCATCTTAACTATTAGGAAATTGGTTCAAAAGTCACAGTCAATTAATAATGATAGAATAACATCATTGGTCATTTACAGAGGACTGCACACACTGTGTTAGAATGTCAAAGTGAGTTTTTATTTAGCTCTATTACAAACGAGTTTCTCAATTATCTTAAGTTTTCTTAGTTGCAATTTTCATTTTCTCATAATTTCTTATTTAGTAGTACTATTTTTGGAAGAACTGCAATATTTAATTTAGGCCATTTTACTACTAGCATAATCAACCCATGAAAAGATTTTGAAGTGCAATATGAAAAATTCCGTTCAATAAATTAAAAAACTCATGAAATGTATAAACTGAGGAAGAAATGTTAATGAAACTTGATTGCTTGAACAAAACATATGAAAGTAAAAATAAACTAAAAAAGGAGATAACTTTAAATCCTTAAAAAATCTTCAAGCAGACCTAAAATAAATAAGACATAGAGGACAAATGCAAAACTTGGACTTGCAAATACACAAGAAATCCAAACAAAAACCATACATTTGATCGTGAAGATAAACCATTAACCTACAAAGAGGAAAAATCTTACAACACACATTCACTGACTAGAATTCACTAGTATTATATTAGGATTAACAACAAAGGGACAGCCAAACAACAAAATCTTCCCACTAAGGTATTTAATGCAAGTAACAGGCAAAAGCCAAGTATGTATTTTATATAAAAATGAAATCAAAATAGAGTTTAAATTTTTTGAAATAAATAAAACTTTATTGCAGAGCTTGTGTGGAAATTTACAGACTTAAATATCTTTATTGAAACATAAGAAAAAATTAAAATAACTCACAAAGACATTAACTCAAGGAGTTAGAAAAATATGACAAGATAAACCTTAAAATTAAAGAAATATGAACATATATTGACATGAAGGAAAATCACAGGGTATAACTCATCAACAAAACCAAAATATTTTATCAGAAAACCTGTATAAATTAAGCAGCTGCATAGACACTTATGAACTAAGAAAAGGGTGAAAAAAATAAATATTTCAAAAAGGAAAGTAGATAAATGTAAGGCAATGAGATTTTAAATAAACAATTATAAAATGTTTACATTAATAATCTTAAAATAGAGATGAAAGGACTTAATTCAGTGAAAAATATAAATTAAAAAATTCCTGAAGAATAAGTAGAATACATGCATATATCAATAATTTTGTAAGATCATTGAAAATAAATTAAACAAAAATTCAATACATAGATTTGTGGTTAGGATTAAAGGAACAAACCACAGTTGGTGAGGCCCCTAGGGACTAAAAACTGAAGAACTCCATTACCTCCCATAAGTGGAAGGTAAAAAGAATTGTATTATTGGAACTTGGGAAAAATTCAAGTCTGCAAAATAAATCCCTTACCAGGAGTTGCAGCCACTGGAAGAGGAATGGATCCTGCTAAAATTGCAGCCCTAGAAAGAAGAATCAAGGAAATAAGTACACTTGATTCTCTTGTCAGCCTCTTCCATTAGCCAAACACAAAGGGCAGCCAGAGTGCCCGGAAAAAAGTCATGCGATCAATAGATGTCAGCCTCCCTAGGCCTAGAATAGGGAACAGAAGGGTAGAGAAGTCTCTGAAGCAGCAAATGGAGAACATGTTGTCCAATTGCACAAAAAGTAGTCCAATCAACCTTGAATATTGGTAGGATAAACTTTGGATATGACATGTTCTTTCAAAGCACTGTTTGGATTCATTGGATCATATGCTATTTTTACTTTTACAGTTGCATTTATGAGTAAGATTGGTAGTTGAGTTGATTTTCATTAGTTTCTTTCTTTATGGCTTTTGATTTTTTTTTTCTGTATTTACTGGTGTATTTCTTTTGTATCATTGCCCCAGAACCTGTACTTCAATCTTAAACCGTAATAGTGATACATGCCAGCCTTGTTTGTAATTGTGAATGCATATACTTTTCAACTTTGAGTATTATGTATGCTATAAATTTCAAGTAGATAGCTTTTAATAGGGTAAGCAACTTTTTTCTTCTGATAAATTGATGAAATTGTTTTGTGTTTACAGTACATAATGCATACTAACTTTTAGAATCATATATAAAATGATATCCACCAAGATAGGTACAGGCACATAGGCACATTACTGCAATAACATAGTCCTGACTAGAAAATGTACACTCGATGAAGTTATTGAAAAATATTAATAAAGGAGGGGTGATGTCAGCAAGATGATAGAATAGGAGGTTCCCCACTTGTGTCTCCCCAGAGCAATAATAACTTAGCATCTATCCATGGACAAAAGTGCCTTTGTGTGAGCATTGAGATCCAGGTAAGAGGTTATGAAACCTGACAAAGCCCAAGACTGCAGAGAGATACTTTGAGAAGATGGGTCCATGCTCTGGTGGCAAAGTTAATGACTATGATCCTGGCTACAGACACAGAAATAGCCTCATTTCCCTATGGACTCAGCTACATCTCTGTTTGGCCTTGACTGTGTCTCCAGTTCCACCCACAGAGGGACCCTGGAGGAATCATGCATGCCTATGCCACAGGAAACAGACTCAAACTTATTTTATGAGGCCAGAATACTCTGATATCAAACAAGATGGGGCACTACAAGAAAAGAATATCCCTGCTAAACATATATGCAAAAATTCTCAACAAAATATAGTAAACCAAATTCAACAGTACATTTAAAAGATCATACAGAATAATCTAGTGGGATTAATCCCTGGGGTGCAAGGATGGTTCAACATATGCAAATCAATATAAGTGACACACCACATTAATAGAATGAAGGATAAAAATTATATGATCATCTCAATAGATACAGAAAAAATATTTGACAAAATTCAACATCCTTTCATGATAGAAACTCTCAAAAAATTAGGTATAGAAGGAGTATACCTCCTCATAATAAAGGCCATATATGTCAAGCCCACAGCTAATATCATACTCAAAGATGAAAATCTGAAAGCTTTATCTCTAAGATTAGGAACAAGACAAGGGCACCCAGTCTCACCACTTCTATTCAACATAGTACGTAGAGTCCTAGACAGAGCAATTAGGCATGAAAAATAAATGAAAGACATCCAGATTGTAAAGGAAGAATATATATTGTCTCTGATTTCAGAAGACATGACCTTATGTATAGAAAACCCTAAGGACTCCACCAAAAGGTATTAGAACTAATAAACAAATTTATTAAAGTTGTAAGATACAAAATTAACATACAAAAATTAGTTGCATTTCTATACACTAACAACAACTGTCTGAAAAAGATATTAAGAAAACAATCCCATTTACAATAGCATCAAAAATAAAATAAGATAAATACTTAGGAATAAATTTAACTAAGGAGGTAAAAGATCTGTACCCTGAAAACTGTAAGACATTGATAAAAATAATTGAAATAAAAAGAAATAAATCAAAAGATATTCTGAGCTTATAGGAAGAGTTAATATTGTTAAAATGCCCAGGGCTTCCCTGGAGGCGCAGTGGTTGGGAATCCGCCTGCCAATGCAGGGGACATGGGTTCGAGCCCTGGTCTGGGAAGGTCCCACATGCTGCGGAGCAACTAAGCCCGTGAGCCACAACTACTGAGCCTGCGCGTCTGGAGCCTGTGCTCCACAACGGGAGAGGCCACGACAGTGAGAGGCCCACACACCACGATGAAGAGTGGTGCCCGCTCGTCGCAACTGGAGAAAGCCCTCGCACAGAAACGAAGACCCAACACAGCCAAAAATAAATAAATAAATAAATAAATTTATTAAAAAAAAAAATGCCCATACTACCAAAGTGATCTACAGAGTCAATAGAATCCCTTTCAAAATTGTGATGGTATTTTCCACAGAAACAGCAAAAAAATCACAAAAGACTTTGAACAGCCTTTCTTGAGCAAGAACAAAGCTGGAGGCATCACACTTCTTTATTTCAAACTATACTGCAAAGGTATAACAATCAAAACTATATGGCACTGGTATAAAAATAGATTCATAGACCAACGGAGCAAAATGCAGACCCCAGAAATAAACCCACATGTGTCTGGTCAATTAATGTATAACAAAGAAGCCAAGAATACACAAAGGGAAAAGGGAAATCTCTTCAATAAACGGTGTTGGGAAAACTGGACAGCCACATGCAGAAGAATGAAATTGAACTGTTACACAATACACAAAAATAAATGCAAAGTGAGTTAAAAACTTCAACACAGGACCTGAAACTGTAAAACTCCCTTCCAAGAAAGGAAGAAAAAAAAATTGACATTGGTCTTGTCAATGACGTTTTTGGATATGACACTGAGAGCACAGTCAACAAAGCAAAAATAACAAGTGAGACTACATCAAACTAAAACCTTCTGCACAGCAAAGGAAACAAACATCATAATGAAAAGGCAGTCTAAAAAATGGGAGGAAATATTTGCAAACCATCTATCTGATAAGGGATTAATATCCAAAATACCGTTGGACCTTGAACAATGCTGGAGTTAGGGGCACCAACCCTCAGCACAGCTGAAAATTAGCATATGACCTATAATCAGCCCTCCATTTGTGTCATATTATTTTCTATGCTTTTTGTGTATTGGAAATACATTATATACACAA